>NC_081183.1:41250310-41473479 GCF_029867415.1 Vicia villosa | reverse complement strand
CAATGCTGTGGAAGATGAAAAAGACAACTGCAACTGGAACAGCTGGGTACCCCCTGCTCACAACAGTGGATTGAACAACTGGAAAGCTGAGGATGTGATCTCCTTTGACCAGGAGTAAATGCCATTTCCTGTTCTCTTTGTGTATACTGTGCAAAGATAAAAGTGGTTCCTGAACAATCGAACCATGAGCTTGAAAGACGTGTGCCTTAGCACACCGGTCCTTCTATAAGGGCTTATCATATCATGATCATGTGCATTCAATAAAATCATGGGACGCTTGCATATTTAAATTTTGTGATCCTTTTTTCTTCTTTCTTCGCTTTCTAATAGCTATGTTTTTTCTTCACACATACTCACATAATTAACATGCAGATTCACATACACTCTGGATCCAGTCAACAACGATTCTGCTATTGCCCGTCATGACTTTGAAAATCCGATCTACCAAACTGAGGACGAAAGTGAGGAAGATTGTGAAGTGCCAAGAGAACTTGCAAGGCTGCTAGAACAAGAAAACAAGGCCATACAGCCTCACGAGGAGCCAATTGAGGTCATCAACTTGGGCAGCAACGAAGAAAAGAAAGAAGTCAAAATAGGGGCTGATTTAGAACACAGCGTCAAGCAAAGACTGATTCAAATGCTGCGAGACTACGTCGAGATATTCGCCTGGTCCTATGAGGATATGCCAGGCCTTGACACGGACATCGTAGTTCATCGCCTGCCAATCAAAGAAGGTAGCACTCCGGTCAAACAGAAACTACGAAGGAGTAGGCCTGATATGTCAAAAAAGATCAAAGACGAGGTTGAAAAACAGTTCAATGCCGGATTCCTAAAAGTTGTAAGTTATCCTCCTTGGATAGCTAACATCGTGCTTGTACCTAAAAAAGACGGGAAAGTCAGAATGTGCGTGGACTACAGAGATCTGAACCGGGCAAGTCCCAAAGATGATTTCCCCTTACCACACATCGATGTACTGGTTGACAATACCGCACAATGCAAGGTATTCTCCTTTATGGACGGATTCTCAGGGTACAATCAAATCAAGATGGCACCCGAAGACATGGAAAAAACAACCTTCACAACACCCTGGGGAACCTTTTGTTACAAAGTAATGCCATTTGGTCTGAAAAACGCAGGAGCGACCTATCAACGTGCAATGGTAGCACTATTTCATGATATGATTCATCAAGAAATAGAGGTGTATGTCGATGACATGATTGCAAAATCCAACACCGAGGAAGAACATTTGGGTCATTTACACAAGTTGGTTGACAGACTCAAGAAACACAAGTTGCGACTGAACCCAAATAAGTGTACCTTTGGAGTAAGATCCGGCAAACTCTTAGGTTTCATCGTCAGCAGCAAAGGTATTGAGGTTGATCCCGCCAAGGTTAAAGCCATTCAAGAAATGCCTATACCTCGTACTGAGAAACAAGTCAGAGGATTCTTGGGACGCCTAAATTACATCTCCCGATTCATTGCCCACATGACTACTACTTGTGTGCCGATCTTCAAACTGTTGAAGAAAGATCAAGTGGAAAGGTGGAATGACAAATGCCAGTTAGCCTTTGACAAAATCAAAGAATATCTCCAAAAACCTCCAATCTTGTTGCCACCTGTGGAAGGCAGACCTCTGATAATGTACCTAACTGTGTTAGAAGACTCAATGGGGTGTGTACTAGGACAACATGACGAATCCGGCCGAAAGGAGCACGCAATCTACTATCTTAGCAAAAAGTTTACCGATTGTGAAACAAGATACTCACTACTCGAAAAAACTTGTTGTGCCTTAGCTTGGGCAGCTCGCCGATTAAGACAGTACATGCTAAATCACACCACTTTCCTAATCTCCAAGATGGATCCCATCAAATACGTGTTCGAAAAACCAGCTCTCTCTGGAAGAATAGCGAGATGGCAAATGATCTTAACAGAATATGACATTTAATACACTTCACAAAAAGCAATCAAAGGAAGTGTGGTAGCTGATCATCTGGCTCATCAAGCAGTGGATGATTATCAAGCATTGAACTTTGACTTCCCAGACGAAGACATTATGCTAGTCAATGACTACAAACAACCAGGACCAGAAGAAGGACCCGAGCCAGGATCCCGGTGGACTATGGTTTTTGACGGAGCGTCTAATGCACTTGGCAATGGCATCGGAGCTGTGATCATTTCCCCCGCAGGAAGTTACACACCGTTCACTGCCAGATTATGCTTCAATTGCACTAACAATATAGCCGAATACGAAGCATGTATTCTGGGTCTTAAAGCTGCAATCGATCTAAGAATCAAATTCCTGGAAGTCTACGGAGACTCGGCCTTGGTAATCTACCAAGTCAAAGGGGAATGGGACACAAAGCACCCAAATCTAATTCCTTACAAAGAATATGTGCTGAGTTTGGTTCCTTACTTCGAAGAAATCACTTTCGAACACATCCCACGCGAGGAAAATCAACTAGCTGATGCTTTAGCTACCATGTCATCCATGTTCAAAGTCAGGTGGGACAACGAGGCGCCTATAATCACCATTTACAGGCAAGATGAACCATCCTATTGCAATGAGATCAATACCGAAGGAACCGAGAAAAAACCATGGTTCCATGAAATAAAAAAAAGATATCTCGAAGCTCAGGAGTACCCTGAAGGGGCATCCATTAACGACAGAAAGTTTCTAAGGAGATTTGCTGCCAAATTATTTCTAAGCAATGGAACCCTATACAAACGCAACCATGACTCGACTTTACTTCGCTGTGTAAACAAGAAGGAAGCAGAACAGATCATGGAAGAAATACACAATGGTGCCTTCGGTACTCATTCCAGTGGACATACAATGGCTAAAAAGATCCTTAGAGCAGGTTATTACTGGTCTACCATGGAAACAGACTGCCATCATCACTCCCGAACATGTCACAAATGCCAGATATACGCTGACAAAGTACATGTACCTCCAGTTCCATTAAGCGTCCTGACGGCTCCTTGGCCTTTTGCAATGTGAGGTATTGATATGATTGGAGAAATCAAACCTACTGCCTCCAACGGACATCGCTTTATCCTGGTCGCTATTGACTACTTCACAAAGTGGGTAGAAGCAGCTTCATTTGCTTCTGTTACCAAGAATGTGGTGGCCCGGTTCATCAAATACAACCTCATTTGTCGGTACGGCATCCCTGAACGGATTATCACGGACAATGGCACAAATCTAAACAACAGAATGATTACTGAACTTTGCACACAGTTCAAGATCAAGCATCATAATTCTTCTCCATATCGACCAAAGATGAACGGCGCGGTGGAAGCTGCCATCAAGAAAATCATACAAAAAATGACAGTAACCTACAAAGACTGGCATGAGATGTTGCCTTTTGCTCTTCATGGTTATCGCACATCTGCGCGTACTTCAACAGGGGCAACTCCATTCTCCTTAGTCTATGGTATGGAGGCAGTTCTTCCAATTGAAATTCAGATTCCTTCCCTAAGGATTATGAAAGAAGCCAATCTAGACGAAGACGATTGGATTCAAACACGGTTGGACCAGATAAACTTGATTGATGAGAAAAGGCTCGCAGCTATTTGTCATGGTCAGCTATACCAAAAGCGTATGATCAAAGCCTTCAACAAAAAAGTCAAAAGTCAAGCATACCAAACTGGTGGCTTGGTTGTCAAACGCGTCATCTTACCACAAGGTGATCCCAGAGGCAAATGGACTCCCACCTACGAGGGACCATTCATAATCAAGAAAATATTCTCCGGCGGAGCCATGTTGCTTACCACCATGGATGGCGAGGATTTCCCACACCCGGTGAATGCTGACATAGTCAAAAAATACTTCTCTTAAAAAGAAAAAAACAGCTCGCTAAGTTGAAAACCTGAAAGGGCAACTTAGGCAAAAATGAGCGTCTCGGTGGATTGAAAACCCGAAAGGGCGGTCCAGGAAAAAATTAGAGACTAAACAAATACTATCCCGGTAGGCTGAAAACCTGAAAGGGCGGCCTAGGCAAAAGTTAGGGAATGAAGCATACAACTGTGTTCCGTTCAGCTGCCTACTCACCATCAAGATTCAACACCTCAAAGACACCGATCAGTCCAATCACTTTCTTCCAACAAGTGAGGGATGAGATGCTCGAAGACAGATTGGCAATAGCAGAGTTGAAACTTGACTGAATCGTTTTCACATAGCTATTTATCTCTATAAATATTTTCCAAAACTTTCTGACAATTTCCTACTTCTAGGATTGTTGTCTCCCTGTGCTAACCAGCCTATCATGGCTCTTTTTTCAAAAATCAATGCAGCTTAGGCTCAAAAATCACCATTTTTCACTTTTTCTGTTTTAAATACGTAAGCGTCCCCATGATAATTTTGAATGAACATGTGCATTTGAATATGATTGATGTTTACCAGGAAAAACAGGAATAGCATTCAGGAAATGTCCCAATTATCTGGACATCATCCCATCAGAAGAGAATCCCCAAGAGAAAAGCATCTCTCAGCAAATTCCTCAAAAAGATTTTCTCTTCAAAAGAAGTCTTATCCCCCAGCAGGGTTGTTCCAGATTACTATCTTCAGAAGGTGTGATCCCCGCACCCGGACTTGGTCAGATAGTGCATCGGAGGATTATGCATCTTCCTCATTCCCATTTGAAAGGGCATAAGAACTTCCAGCTACCTTTCATTTTCAAGAGATATTCAAAGATCCTTCAACAGAATACCAGGATTCTCAAAGAATTTCCCCAGCCGAGGGTACTCAAACAAGACAAAAGATCATCAACGATCACAGTACATTCATGTCCAGATGACTAGTGGGAATTTATTTTTCCAACTAGAAGCTTGACACGCATCATATTCATACATCACATATTCATATTCATACATCATACATCATGCATCATGCGCATATTCATACGCATATTCACACACAACATCACATGCATATTTCTCCGGGAATATCTCACATTACATGCATCATAAACATTGCATATCACTAACTTGATTTTTCAGGCAGACGGATATCTTCGACAAAGATGTTCTCAATCACATGCAGTGTTCACCTGAATTCCATGAACGGTTCTCTCAGATATAATCAAGTCACAGATTCATTCTGATCACTTACCAACTCAAAAACAAACATCACAGATCTAAAGCGATACCTCAGACGGTTCCAGAACGATCTAACGTTGCAGATCTAAAGCGATACCTCAGACGGTTCCAAAACGATCTAACATTGCAGATCTAAAGCGATACCTCAGACGGTTCCAAAACGATCTAACATTGCAGATCTAAAGCGATACCTCAGACGGTTCCAAAACGATTTAACATTGCAGATCTAAAGCGATACCTCAGACGGTTCCAAAACGATCTAACATTGCAGATCTAAAGCGATACCTCAGACGGTTCCAAAACGATCTAACATTGCAGATCAAAGCGATACCTCAGACGGTTCCAAAACGATTTAACATTGCAGATCTAAAGCGATACCTCAGACGGTTCCACAATGATCAACTTCCAAAATCTAAATCGGAAAAAACTTTGGACAAGTTCCGTAGCAATCATCCTCCAAGACTTAAAGCGGTAACCTTGGACGGTTCCGAAACAGTCAACACAAAGACTTTCAAATCCTTCATCAAGATATAATCAATGGATTCATTCTGATGAACAAACCATCAACACATTTACCAGGTGGCATCTGAAAGCCCATCTCAGGTAATGTTTCAATTTGCCAACAACATTTCGCAGACGACATTCAAATGCAACTTCCAACATCTCTTCTGATCAAGGTAAGTGCAAATTTTCAGGGCATCTAAATATTCAATCATCTTCTACCTTCAGATTTCAGACAATCTCTTCAGGTTTAAGAAGATTGAATAGGGGCAACTGTTATACCCCAAAATTTGCCCACATATTTTTCAAGAAAACTCCAATCTGAAAATTAAGAGTCTCATATAATTATGGATTATTTCAACAAATATCCTGACATATGAAATACTTAGTTTTTAGAATTTTTCTTATACAGTAATTTGGCTTGCAGTTGAATTTATTCTTACGCAAACGCCAAATACTGTTTATTACTTCACACATGCTATTTATTTATTTCCAGATAAATAGTACTGACACAATTGGTACAGAGTTAAATCTTTTTGCAGGCGCAGAATCAGGAAACTCAGACTGTACTGGTAACAAGTAGATTATTATTATCTTTTGTTTCCCACTAATTTTTGTACTATATTCCATTATTTTCAAAAATCTTTTCAAATCTCTTTTTCAAAAATCAAATCCTAACTTTATTTTCTACATCTCTCTTTTTCCCAACACTATCTCCACTTTCTTTCAAATCTTACTTCCACTCAAATTTTCCTTTTGTACGGAATCACATCATTCCCCAACGTCTCTATCCTTCTTTCCATTCTATAAATACCTCTCATTTTCTTCCATAAAATCTCACATCAAATTCTAACTCATCTTTCAAATTCCTACCTCATATCTATTTTCTCTTCTTCCCTGACAAGAATGGCAAAGTGGATAGAGACACTGTTTCTTACAGTCATCACCATTGCTACGGTGATCATGACTTTCTTCTGCCTGCATAGTCCTGAAGAGTGTGGACCTGCAATGGTTGCACTCCCAATCATCTACATGTTATTGTTCATAGCATGGGTCATTAATCGTCATTCTTAAAATTTGTCGTATTTCTTATTTCTTAAATGTACCGTTTATTCGTCGTACTGTTCAATATAGTATGTGATATTTGTACTGTCAGTATTAAATGTTGTACTATTTGTCATAATATTGCTTAATTACTAAGATAATATTTTGTGTGTTTTCTGCCAGTCAAATATTCCTATTTCTGTGCATTAAATGATTTCCAGGGTTATTATCGGTAATTTTGCCCGCATACCGTAAATATTAGTTATTTATTATGTCTATGTTTTTTAACAAGTCATGTAAATAAACTTTCATTTTTCACATAAAACAAAAAGCAAAAACAACAAAAAAGAAAATTAACTTTGACTGTTGATTTTTCACTCTAACTGCTACGTCAATACCTGAACAGTCAGTTGACAGCCAAACTGCTGGCAGTACAATTCTCAGTGTTTTGTACCATCAATCAAATCAATCTTTCGCAATTCAAAATTCCAAGATCTTTGTGCTAGAAGTCTTCTGAATATCACGCGATTAGCAGAGACTCAACACTGCACAAAAATCAGGTACGCTTAACTGTCTCCTACACAAACAGTCCCTGACTAGGGTTTTCTTGTTTTTACAGGAGAAACAAGCTTTTGAGACCTCAAATGGATTTCATGCACATCCATATATCTCAAAGTACCATCATACAAATTTTCAAACTTCAATTCACTCAGACGCACCGTCAGCAGCTCAAACAGTCAACAGACGACCCGTTTGACCCAAAAAGTCAACAGACAGTCAAAAATGAAATTTTTTGTCAAAGTCCATATTTTGTCAAAGGATTCATCATTTGATCATTGGATGATCATAATTCATCAAGGAAAGATCAAAAATCAACAAAACTCTAAGATTCAAAATTAGGGTTTTTGCCTGAAAAGTCAACTCAACTTTGACTGATCATAACTCTCTCATCCTTCATCCAAAAAATTCAAACCAAAGCTTGTTTTGAAGGAAATTCAATTATCTTTCAAATTCCATTGATCCCATGATCATTGGATTCACCATTTGAAAAATATGACCAAAGACATTACAGGTCATTTTCAATGTCAACAAAAAGACACTTTTTTCAAAAGGACACACAAGGAGCTTCAAAAATCATTTTGACATGAGACCAAAGGCATTGGTTAGAGGACTCTTTGAGGTTTCCAAAAAGTGCAAGATCTCCTTTATATGACAAAAATTGAAGGATTTACACCTTGTTGAAGTTGGCTAAATTTTGGGAAAATACATGAAATCAACATTGCTCAAAAATATATTTTTTCCAAATGGGGCCAAGTTTTCAGCATTCAAACATCATTTCCATGATGTTATGGGCCTCCCACGACCAAGACTAAGCCCACACCTTTTTTATCCATTTTTGGCATGATTTTATCTTACTTTAAGATTAAAATTAAAAGGAAAATGCATGGATAATGGTTAGCTTACAAATCAAGCATGACTCACCTCAAAGAATCTTCATCTTTCTGCAGAGAATTGAAGGGCAAGGCAGGTGCATTGAAGGCAAGATGACTTGGTCAAGAATTCAAGGTTTTTAATATTAAAAAACCAAAGTTTCAACAAAGGCAACTAAAGACACTTCTTGGCTTAGTTTGTAAGCACTCAATGCTTATAAATAAGCTATCATAGTTCAGTAACAAAGGGGAGGCGAGTTCAGAAGCATTCATAAGCTCATAACACTTGTAATCACTTGAAAAAAATTCAAAGAAAACTCAAATTCGAATTTGTAATTTCAGTCCATTTCAATACAAACTAAGCATTCATACACCTTCCTTGAACATCACTGAAACTATCTCAATCAATTACAAGCCTTGAAGCTCACTGAATCGAGCTACACAGGTCCAAATTTGTTCAAACTAAAATCAATTCGTATCTGGTTATTCACACATGTTTAACAAGATGTAGACATACTATTAAGTTTGGTTTGAGGTGTGGATCATTTCTGGAAACTTAATTGAAGTTTGGACACGTCTAAACGAAACTGCCATTTTAGGGTTCATAGCTTCAAAATTAGGGCTTTCCAAATTAGGCTAAATTAGAGGTTCTAAATAGCACCATTAGATTCGTATGGACAAAACGAGTTGAATGGTACCATCGCGCCAAATTTATGTGTACGTTTGACCCTATTCGCTATTTTGCAGGTTTAGTAAGTAACCAATTACAGCGCTTTTGGTAAGAAAGCGCTATTAAAAGTCTTGTCTGAAGGTTGAAGACGAAGACGTGTCACCCCCCTATTGGTTCTGACGCGCGCGTTTTTTTGAATATAACCCTTGGTTTCAGTGTTTTGCAGGCGTGTCATAAGTGATGTTCCCTCACCATCTGGACCATCTGATCTCATTTATGACTCATCCAACGCTCCAGATCACGCGTGCACATCATACTCCCTCATAAATTTCCACACAGGATCAGTATCCTTTTATTTTCTATTTTATTTTCTATTCTATTTTAATTTCTTTGTTAAATTAATTAAAAATAGTTTTAAAAATCCAAAAAATACACAAAAAATATTTTTAGACTTCTAAAATAATATATTATTTTCTGAAATAAAAATATTTTACTTTTCTTCAAAATTTCAATATTTTGCATAATTAATTAGTATATATTTATATATTTGCTTTTTAATTATTCTAACCAATCAAAAAATCATAAAAAAATTTGTTCTTTATATAAAATATTGTTTATATATTATAAACTAATTTTGTACATATTTTGAATAATTTTCTCTCTAAGTTTTAATTATTTGTATAATTATTTACATAATTATGTTTTAATTAACTTAAATCAATTTCCAAAAATTCCAAAAAAATTAGTTTTGTTTTAAAATTAATTAACAAATATTTTGTACATATTTTAAACTTAATTTTTAGGTTTAAATCTATTTTCATCTTTTTCTTCATTTTAATTTAATTAATTATGCATTAATTATAATTAAAATCAATCATAAAAAAATCCAAAAACATGCCTTTTATTTTTCTTGCAATTTAAAATTCCTAGATAAATGTATAGGATGTCAAATTCATGTAAATAGGCTAGTTTACATTTCCTGCACAATCGATGTAATAGCGTAGATTTACTTTCCGCACTTTACATTTCCGCATTTTAATTTCCAGCACATATAAACTGCGTGTATGTCAAAGATAAAACTGAACCGTTAGATCACTAACTTCAAAGATAAATATCTGAATACAAACACAATCACACTTGCACCTCTTAAGGTAATCCCTTCTCATTCTTTTCAAAATCAAAGTCAAAATTCTACTGTTTTGAGTACAAAATCGAACCTTGCGTTTATATCCGATGAAAGGATAGATTTTTAAAGGAAACAAGGATAAAGACCTTACAACTCAGGGTAGACCTCCTAGTTTGCTTGCTCAAATCAAAACAAACAAAATTCTCATACACTGTTGTTTTTCAAAACAAAACTTTCAAAAAAGACAATACTTTGTATACATCCAAACACGGATTATTACAAAGTTAACGTTCTTTTCAAAACATCTTTCGAAAGATAAACAAGCATTTTGTATACATCCACACACGGATCATTACAAAATTCAATTTACAAAAGTATTTGAAATCACATATGAGCAATCTAAAGCAATTGAAAAGTGATCGAAAAACAAGTGAGCTAAGCAAACTTAAGAGCCCGTGGATAACCATGGATACAAAGGGTGCTAACACCTTCCCTTTGTATAACCTACCCCCTTACCCAGAATTTCTTAAAGGTCTTTTTTCTGTTTCTTTTATAAACCTTTCCTTAATTGGATAAAATAAAAGGTCGGTGGCGACTCTGTGAATTTTCAAAAATGCGAAAGCATTAAGCGATAAAAAAGAGTCAGTTCACGTATCTCTACAGAACAGAGGTATGGCCCGGGATTAAAAAAATCGGAGGTCCACACTAACACTGAAATCATTTGACGAAGAAGTAACCTTGAAGATGTTAGGAGTTAAGAGACATAGGGCGGTTGTAAATGATCAAACTTCTGATGGTATGATAGAAAGTGAGGAAAAGAGCAAAAGGTCTAAACAGCTCCAAGAAAAAGTTTTAAGCATAGCCTCTCGGGTGGAACCAACTTATGTAGCTTTCAAAAGTCCTAAGAAGGCTAAGGAAGTCAAGAAGAAGGTGGAAGAGAAAGAGCAAGGTGAGAAGAAGAATGTGGGAAGTAAATTGAAGAGAACAGTTATCCATGCTTTTCATCTTCATGAGTTCGTGGTTGCGGAATGTCATACCCCAAATTTTGCCCTAAGCTTTTTTTTATCTAATTCAATTTTGCATTAGCATATATTAATTCAATTGCATCTAGAATAAGTTTCGGTGTCACACGTTGCATTTCAAATTAGTGTAAAATTCGAAGTTGATTTCTCATCATTTCAATTAGTAATCATTTTTATTTTTTTTCGCATCAAAATAATTCACAATCACATTTTTACATATTGAGTTCGATTTTTTGGCATCTTGAATTGAACGCCATCATTGCATGTTTTATTCACTTTTTAATAGATTAGCTTGCATTTTTCTTCTTTTGAAATTCTTTTTAGATAGGCTTAATGATTAAATTATTTATTTAATTATTATTGCAAATTTGAATTAGAATTAAAAGAGAAGCCATATAATAAAATATTTGTTATATCTTTCTTTCTTTTTAGTATTATTACAAACAATGAGGTCCATTATATTACAAATGAAAAAATACACAATAATGGCCTATTACAAAGGAGGCCCATTACATAAAAAAACAAAGAAAGAATTGTGTTGTTTCCTCTTCTGCAAAGACAACAAAGTCTCATCTCCACCAACCGGTACAAAACAACAACAAGAAAGATGCTTTGCTCCACTGCTCTGCTGCACCATAATAGTCCAAAAACCTGCATACTCTGCTCTAACTAGTCCACAGTTTACACTAAAATGGTCCTCACCAAAACCTGCAATAGAAAGCACAAAATCAGTGTTACAAATTTGTTCAAAATGCATCAAACTTTCCCCCCAAAACCCACCGCATTCCATCTATAAATCAGCACAGAGACAACATGAAAAGGGAGGCCACCAACAATCAGAGCACAAAAACTCTGCAAAAATTCTCACTCAAACCTCACCCTTCAATCTGCAAAAATAACCCTTCAAACCAACACGGCCTTCATTACAATCCCACTCTCACGTCAAACCAAAACAACACCATATCACCACCGAGTAACATAACCTTCACTCACAGACCGCAACACTATTAGGACCACCACACTGAACCTCATCATCAACATCGCAGATCAGCCACGCTCCTCAACATCGGCGTTCACCTGCAGCAACACTTCAACAAACTCATCACCACAGAATCTTTACAAGAACAACAATTATTCAGTTAGCAAGGAATCGAACTCACCGTGGAAACGTCACCTCCGAGAACATTCGGAGTCGGTTTTTTTTCTGAACTTTTCACTTACACTTGCTCTAATGTATATCTTTGTCTGATTTGAATCACCATTTATTGGTATTACTAGGCTTGAATCATTTCTTCTTGTTATGCATTCATTTTGCAGTTTTGTTGTCTGATTTATGCTTGTTGTGAATGATTTAGAACTGAGATCATGATTGATTGTTGTACGTTTGGATTGTTGATTTATTCTGGAACTCGTATGCTATTTATTGTTGTTGTTTGAAACTATTTGGGGTTTGAGTGTCAACAACAGAGCAGTGTTTGGTTATTTGTTCTTGAGGATTTTTTAGAACGGAAGTAACTAATAAGAGAGAGATGAGAATCACAATGAGGCCGAGAGAGAGCGAGAGATTGAAATCGAGAGGTCACTGAAATAGAGGGAGATCAAGTTTGAGAGGACAGAGTTTGGTTGTTATTCTGATTTTTGCGTACGAAGCAGAGAAAGAATAGAGCGAGTGAGAGATAGGGGAAGAGGCGTTGCCTCTCTTCTCTTGGTTTAGGTTTTTCTTTCTAACCATGTTGTTAGTAAAAAGCGGATCCGGGTTTGACCCGACCCGGTCCACCACCAAGGTTTTTTATATTTATTTTCTTTGGGCCTTTGACCAACAAGCCCACATGATTTCCTTATAGCACCCCCTTGTTTTGCTTTCTTTCTTTTAGTCCATTGCTTGTCTTTTGTTTAGTTTTATTATTAATTGTTTATAAATATAGTATAAAATACAAAAAGATATGTTTCAAATTTTAGATTTTATTTTCTTATGAAAAATACAAAAATATGTTTTAATTAGACTTTTATTTATCTTTTATTATTAAAAATACCAAAAACATTATATTCATCTCATTCCAAAAAAATCAATAAACCTTGGTCCAATGCCAAGTCGTCAAATAATTTCTCGATCCAACGTCGAGTTTCTTCTTTTAAAACTTTCTTTAAACCATACTGAAAGATCGAGTGACAAGAAGTGTACACCTCTTGAATACCTCGATTCTTTTGGATTAACACTTTTTTTTTAAACCTTTCTTAATCAAATCAAAACGATCAAGTGACAAGAAGTGAACACCTCTTGAATACCTTGATCTTTTGAATCAAAAGACATTAATCAAATCAAAGAGATTAAGTGACAAGAAGTGAACACCTCTTGAATACCTTTGATCCTTTGAATCAAACTTAAAAAAATTCTTTCCTAATTAAATCAAAGTGATCAAGTGACAAGAAGTGCACACCTCTTGAATACCTTTGATCCTTTGAATCAAACTTAAAAAAATTCTTTCCTAATTAAATCAAAGTGATCAAGTGACAAGAAGTGCACACCTCTTGAATACCTTTGATCCTTTGAATCAAACTTTAAAAAGCTTTCTTAATCAAATCAAAGTGATCAAGTGACAAAAAGTGCACACCTCTTGAATACCTTTGATCCTTTGAATCAAACTTTAAAAGATCTTTCTTAATTAAATCAAAGTGATTAAGTGACAAGGGGTGAACACCTCTTGAATACCTTCGATCCTTTGAACCAAACACTAAACATCCTTCATAAAATTAACCAACAAAATCGTAGTTTTTTATTCGAACTACGATTGCTCTGACTTTCCCATTGCACGAGGGAATACGTAGGCACAAGATACAAACGTCTTGGCGAGCACAATAATAAATAAAAACCCCTTTTCTTTTCTTGATTAATAAATTAAAGAACGCAAACATCCCGCAAACACTCATTCATAAAACTAACTAAATTAGTCCCATCGAGTACGATGGAGGTGAGGGGTGCTAATACCTTCCCCTTGCCTAACCGACTCCCGAACCCTAATTTGGTTGCAATGACCGTCTTATCCATTTGTTTTATTCATGGGTTTTATTCGATATTTTCCCTTTCCTTTTTGGAACAAATAAAGATCGGTGGCGACTCTGTTCATTTTCGAGTGTGTAGACACCTCGAGTATTTTTTTAGCGCTACACGGAAGTGACAAGCAACAAGGTTTGGAAAAGGAAATACCCTCCATAATAAAAGGGTAATGGACCATTGAGCCATGCGACGTTAAACGAAGCGCTTCGTGGGAGGCAACCCACGATTTTAATAATTAATTTCTCTGTTCGTTTGTTTTATTTTCAGGAAATAAAAGAGGACGTCTCTAGTGAAAGCTCAGAAGTGATCATTGGAGTGCAATACCCTTTGTGAGTCACCTCTCTGGAGCTTGTTCTGAAACATTAAGGTCAATGTTTAGTTCAAGTTTGGGGGAGGCTCTTCTCTTTGCATTGCATTTTATATTTTTACGTTATTGGTAAGATGTGAAACCATAAAGTGAATTATTCCCAAATTTTGACCGAAATTTTAATTTTTGTTGAAGAGTTTTGATCTTAAAGAGCGATCGGGAATAGTATATAGAGATGAAGCGAGGATTGTTTGAGGACAAAAAGTTCGGAATAATGTGACAAGAAGAGGTTTGTTTAAACACCCTTGGTTCCCTAAAAGAAATACGAGTCTAACATGTAGATTTGCACCATAGTACTTGTCTCCTGAGAAGTACTCCTCGAGTAGTTTATTGATACAGTCTGGCATAATTCAGATTCACTTGCATGATGACTGGTTGAGAAAAATAAGGATATAAAGTTGGCACCAAATGATGAAAAGGCGGTAAAAGGCAATCGGCTCTCTAAATTGGGTAACCCTCACCCGGTTATTCAGCCCAAAGGAGATTGATCCCCAAACGTCGTCCAAAAGGACAATATATAACTGCAAAGTTTGAAAATTTCATCGGTAATTAAACGTAGCAAATGCTGCTAGTTTGGTGCCAAGAAAAGAAAATAAGAAGCCTTGATTCGTCTCATGCAGGTGATGATTATTATAAGAAATGCAGTGCCTTAATATGATTGTCCGATTGAAAGAGGAGGAAAATCGGAAAGAGACTTAAGTGCAAAGCATAGTTGGAGAGTATCCGAAAGGGGAGCTTAAGGTTTAATGTGTTGGCAGAAACTCGTCGCGTCATGTGAATGTCGAACCAACTGTTTCTTGATCAATACAAACGGATATCTCACGTATGAACACCCGTGTGCTTTGAAGGTCATTAACTTTTATAATTGTCGCTTGAGGTCAAGCAACGGTTTAAGTTTGGGGGAGTTTGATCAGTGGTTTTCACACATATATTTACCGTTGTTTTTAAGTATCTTCAGGTTATTTTATTTAGTGTTTTATGTTATTATTCGTCATTTTATGCTTTGGTTGTGTGTTTTAATGTTTTCAGGCTCATATGGATAAATCGGAATAAATCAGTGCAAAATTCGGAGTTTCGAGGAAGTTCAGAAAGTATGATTCAGGAGGCCTGACACGGGTGGTTGTGTTACTCATCACGGGCCGTGTCAGGGAGAGCACTGAAACGAAGTTTGGAAAGAAAATAATAACAGTGGACCAACACGGGTGCCCTTGTTGCTCAACACGGCCCGTGTTGGGTTTGACGCTGATTTCAGCGATTTTTATTAATTTGTTAAGTGGTTGGCCTGCAAGGGTGTTTTCGGGATTTCCAACAAACTTAAGTGAGTCTGCACTATTTAGGAAGAGTTTTCAAGATGAATTAGGGATCTTTTTGCCACACGAAGAATTGGAGGATTGAGAGAAGAAGCCTATGCAATTGGAGAAGAACAGAGAACTCTCATGAGCGGAAGCCATTGAAGATCAAGGTTCATCATCTCTATTGTAATGTCTTTATTTGATATCTTTGTAATTTCTTTGGATGATATGAGTAGCTAAACCCCCCAATGCTAGGGGAATCCCTGATTAACATTTGTGATGATCTTGAATTCCGAATTTCAATAACATATTTCTCTTTCATGTTCAATTTAATGGTATAAGGTTTTTAATGCTTTCCTCGTCGGACCAACTGGATTGATTTATGACTGACAATTAGGATTGACCTCCATTGTTAGGGTTTCTATACCATTATACTATAGTAGATACCACCTAGGACTAGGGATACCCTATAGTAACCGGATTATTCTTGATTATAATAATACTTGATTTGATCACTAATCTCGAAGGACTTTGGGATTAGGATTTGAATGTTCAGAGGTTTGCCCACTAAGGACTTAGGAGCAAATACCCTTAAGAACCGGTAATTGATAAGTTGAATTTTGTTAGTGAAATAAGGGTTCAGAATTGTTACATGTTAATGCACACACCTACCCTGGCATGTTACTCATATTTGGCCAAATCAACCTTTTTAAGTTTATTTGCAATTTAATTCATGATTATAAAAACCAAAACCCCCAAGGCTTTTTGTTTAATTGAATTCCTACCAACTCTATAATATCACGCAGTCCTTGAGATTGACATTCGGGGAATTTTTCCTTTATCACTACAGAGGCAAAATAGTACACTTACTATTTTACCGATCAAGTTTTTGGCGCCGTTGCCGGGGACTGCCGAAGATTATAGAGTTTTAGATTTATTTCAATTAGAATTTTGTTGCTCTGCGACTAAAATTTTATTTTCTGCGAAAAAAAATATTTTATTTTTGTTCCTCATT
The DNA here is from genome assembly GCF_029867415.1 of Vicia villosa. Classification (NCBI taxonomy): domain Eukaryota; kingdom Viridiplantae; phylum Streptophyta; class Magnoliopsida; order Fabales; family Fabaceae; genus Vicia; species Vicia villosa. The sequence continues at coordinate 41,456,860 of NC_081183.1, read as the reverse complement.
CTAATAATTGTCTAATCTGTTTATGCGAGGTAAGGCCTCATCAGAATTTCTTTTTGACGCAGATATTGAAAGGACTTTGCACACAAGGCGCAGACAAGTTCGTCAAGCTAAACTGGAATCCGAGGAAGAAGTGATTACAGTTCATTCTGGTTCAGACACCAAAAGTGAAGAAGAGATCATGGGGAGGTACCATCGCCAAAGAGACTTCTCGGAGACTATGGTGCTAGAAACACACCGGGAGGGAGACTAACTATTGTCAACCAACCGGTGAATGTTCCTAATTTTCAATTGCATCCTAGCACCATCACTCAGCTCGAAAGAAAGACTTTCACCGGAAAGGTAAATGAAGATGCAAACAAGCACCTACAGAGGTTTCTGACCATGAGTACAACTTTAAAAATCGAAGGTCATACAGAAGAGGCCAAGAAGTTGAGAATGTTCCCATTAGCCTTGGCAGAAGAAGCAGAAGAGTGGTTTTATTCCCTTCTAGCGGGCATCATTACATCATGGGAAGAGATGGAAAAAGCTTTCTTAAATGAGTATTTTCCTGCATCTGTATTTATAAGGAAGAGGTATGACATCCTGAACTTCAAACAGAAGGAGGGTGAGCCCTTAGGAGATGCCTACAAAAGATTCAAAAGAATTCTAGTAGCATGTCCCACTCACAATATGGACAAGACTGAACAGATGCAAGTATTTGTCAATGGGCTCAGAATGAAAACAAAATAGTTAATTGATACAGCAGCTAGAGGCTTGACAAATTTCATAATAGCTGCAAATGAGCATTTGGAATTGTATGGCAAGTGTGCTAGCAAACCGGAAGGAATCATTGATCTTAAGCTGGAAATTTCGAATGCGACTTCAATCGCCCCAAAATCTTAGTCTCGTGCACTACTGCTTCACTCTTCCTCAAAAGTCATCGACACTCAAATCATCCCTAATACCGAACATCTCGAGATCTCGTCTTAATCATCAACAACAAGCTCTGCTCAAACTCGCTTCAGACATTGGCGGTAATAACCGTCCTTATAACAAAATTAGTCTTGTCATTGTTTTGACGCTTCCATCAAAGTTCAAATCGGGCATCCGAAACTCAAGCTAGGTGCATCTTCGAGTTCCAACCTATAGTTTATCGCAAAATCATTACTCAATCACTTTTCAAACATCGGTATCTCACGCAAAGGTTACTAACACCAACAACTTCACAATCCTCAGCCGTGCTGAACATCGTAATTGTCTAACTTCTGCTTTCCAAAATCATTCTTAACTTCACATCGCCTTCGAATCCAGATAACATCCAAAACTGTCAACAGCGCTTGCACCCTCGCTTGTCGACAACATACCAGACTATCTCTTACAACAGAAACCTCTTCGATAAGCAAGGCTTCTCCCCTACTTATCGTCAAATTACTTCCTGCAACAAAACAAATAAGCACCAACAGTGTTCACACACTCGTCGCGTACCAAGGGATAGACAACAATTAGACAACATTGGCCGGACAGACCGACCTGCTCTGATACCACTAATGTAACACCCCATTTCTACTCGGCAGTTATATGCAAGAATCAGAGTTTCAAAATTTCTCAACAAATAAATGAGGTGTCACATATTCATTTCAAACAAATCACTTCATCACACTTAGCGGATACATAGCACTTTATTTAACCAACTAGTCAGAGACCCGTGCTGTCGCACGGGTGCATTTTTTTATGGTGTAGTATTTTATAAACGATAAGAAAAATTCGAAGTAACGAAATTTGACCAAACGCATATATAAAATAGAAAAGAACAATCTAAAAAGTGTTAATAATAAGAAATTAAAAAATTTAATAATAAAAAATTAAGAAATTAATAGTATGAGAAGTAGGTTTCAATTTAAAAATATGATCCACATGGTACCATATAATTGCTAACTAAAATAGATAAACACTAATGGGAATGCACACGGGTGGAATCATGAGTGCCTAACAACAATTTTGTTCACGGTTGTTACAATTATTGAGATTTCAAACATTGAAGTGGTTATTTGATTCAAAGAGTGGAAAAAAAGAGTTGTGTTAATTTTTCTATAACAGTCGGTTCAAAGATGCTGTCATAATTTTATTGTTTGAAAAAAATTGTTGTCATAATTTTTTTAGAGAAAATGGATGATGCACTGACAGTGTAAAATATTTTTACACTGTCAACCAATCACCACCCATGTATCCAATTAAACCAATTTTTTATTTAAAAAAAACTTAATGACATGGCACATTTATGATTTTCTATAGGATGACAGTGTAAAATTATTTTACACTGTAGTGCACTACCTTTTAACTATTTTTTTAACACATCAATTTTAATTTAATAAGATAGATTTAAAAATAGTTAATCATAGTAATTAAGTAAGTAGAAAATTGGAACCAAATATAAATAGGCACTTAGATTTAATACAGTTACAAAGGAAATGTCAAATTCAAAGCAAAGGTCTATCATATAATAGATTCTTTCATTTCAAAAAATAAAATAGAGGAAATGGTAGCCCATGTTTATCGTTTGATTGCTCCATATGAAAACTGTTACAAAGGAAAGCTTGGATTAAAAGGAGTAACATTTAAATTGGAATAACAACCAAGTAACCACACACTTGTTAACTTTGTAAATTGTTTCAACTGTTTTCCTGCATTGACAGTTATTGGATGAAAAAATACCTTATCACAATTTTCTAGTTAGATCAATGTATACTATGATGACAACACAATTTGGTTTCACATAAACTAAAAATAACAGCAGTAAGAACATTCTTTAATACTGTATCAACATAGTATTGAGATTGAAACAAAGGAATATTGTAGAAACTAACCTCCCTGCAGCTATGGTGTTTTTCTAAAAATGAGTTGATGATCTATTTTCCTAAAATTGCTTCTTTGAAGTTGTAGTATCTTTTTTTAACTTTTGGGCCAATAGAGGACACAGTTGGTAGTTTCATTATTTTAATATAATACAAACAAATGCAAAAATATATTTCTGCATCAACTGAAAGTTTAATCGTTGAAACCTATTATATCCATTATCATTTAAAAAAATCCAGTTAACTATATTATCTTAAAGTGTATAATAATTAAAAGTTTAAAATATTTAAAAGTGTAAAAGTAAGGCTAAAGGTTTTACTATATTATCCCAATTGAGGTGTGTTTGGCTGTTGACTATTTCACATACTTAGTTTCTTTACAACCATGTTGTTTGTTTGGATGTAAAGGCTTTATAACATTGTGTATCATAAGTTCCATGCTTCATGGCTACAGTAGAACCAATATTGTGCAGTGTACCGGGCAACGTCCAATTTTGACAAAAGCATGATTATTATATTAAATAATACTATGTTTACACCATAATGAACATAGGAAAAGTACCTGTACCGTGTAATAGGGCCTAACATATTCCTGCATTTAGAAGATATACCTAGTACAACATGACAAGAGATTACAAAAAGCACTTTTGCATTTAAGGATGATTTGACATTGAGTATGAGCAATTTTCTCCAATGCTGCGATTTCTCAGAAAATAGATATCAGTTGGTGCATAAAAATACAAAGTTTACCTCAATATCCAGTTCCCAATGTTATAAAGTGACAACATTGGTATTGGTAATTTAAAAACGTACTATGCAGAAAGAGGGAAGGAACTGTCTGCAAAAAATATCAAAATTCGGTTCCCAATGTTACAAAGTGACATTATAATTAAAACTTCAATATCTGGTTTCAACCCTTGAACATAGAAGATATATCAAGAAGAAATGCCCATTCTCAAAGTTTTCAACTCAATTATCTTGCATGAGTTAGCTAAAACAATTTGAGTTTCTTCATATATTACTCCCTCCGTCCCATAATGAGTGACTCAATTGGAATAATTTAGTGTCCCAAATTGAATGACCCATTTCAATTTTCAATAAATTTTTTCCTATTCTACCCTTTAATTAATTAAACTTTCACAATTTTCAATACATGATTAGGGGTGCTATGGTAAAAATGTTATTCTTTCTCTTACTTTTTTACACTTTTCTTAATATGTGTGAAATGGTGGGCTGGTCACTCATTGTGGGACGGAGGGAGTATTAAGCACTAAAATACTGCAGCAGTAATAGGAAGAAACAATCCGGATATTGTCAACTGTAGCAGTAAAATTTGAGTTTCTTAATATATTATTAAGCACTAAAATACTGCAGCAGTAATACTAAAGTTATTGAAGTTTTTGTCAATAGCAGTCAATTGTTTTCAATAGCACTCAATTGTTTTTAAAAGCACAGTAGGAGTGAGATTTTAAAGCTGGTTGGATTAGTAAAAGCACTACTTTAGATTGTCTTTCATAATGCATGGACATACATAATGCTGTCACAAAATATAGTCATAAAAAAAAAAAGAAATGATTATACATAATGCTGTCAGTCTGTCACAGAATTAGTAAAGTTTGGAATTCAAACAAAAGTTAGACTTTCATTACAACAAACATAGATGATAGACAAATTCAAGTTTAGAATTCAAATAATGCATAAAAAGGGTGCATAGACAACTGCAAGTTTAGTAGCCAAGTTCGGATCATAGTTCATAAAAGATGCATAGTTACACCCATAAAACAGTTAGCATTCAAGAAAGAATGGATTAATGACATCTTGTAAAACACCAATAATATCTATTTCAAAGAAAGATGAGATGAAGTCAAGATTTAAAAAAATAGGACATTAATGGTTGGATTAGCAATAACAAAGCCAGAATACAAAATGATTCATGGCATGGAATAACTAATCATATTGTGAAAGTTTTCAATGGCATGAAAGTTGAATTTGTGAGGTGGAATTTCTGGTATGTCCACATTGGTGAGGTAGTCCCTCCATTAAAGAGAAGCTTGAGTTGGTTGGAACATACTTTGAAAGGGCCATCATTAACCACAGGCTCCCCATTATAAAGATAATAAGTTTCATGTTCCTTTACTTGGTCTATCCAATCTTTAAAGTCTCGACTCCTAGTGGTGACATGAATTTGATCACCCTGCGATTTAAAGGAAAACAACAATTAGCAGCATACATTATTGAACAAATGCATTACTGTTAGTATCAAAACAAATCAAAAGGCATGAAAATGAGGTAAAGTACCTTACCATACAACACAGTTTGTAACCATAGAAAATATTACAGCGAAATACTTCCAAAAGTGATATAATTTTGTAAAGAGGCAAAGTATCTTACCATACAACATAGTTAAAAAGTATGAAAACTCAAAAAAGTTAAAAGTTAAAAATCGGTAAACAACAAAAAGTATGAATTTTTATGAAGATAAAAGTCAAAAAAGTATGAAGAGACATAATTTTTCTTCTCACTATGCAACGACATAACATTACAGCTAATATGAAAACTTTATGAAGTAAAAAAGTATGACTTTTTATGAAGATAAAAGTATGAAAAGACATAAAAACATCCATGAACAGTTTTATGATCCTAAAGGCTAAAAATCCATGAACAATCGTTCTGAAAGGCATGAGAACTCTGCAAATAAGCTAAATATCAGACTTTTTTAAAGGAATCAGTTATATGAAAAAAGCCTAAAAACAGGAACATATAAAAGTATGCATTTTTATAAACAAAAACTAAATATGAGGATGAAACTTAGATGAAACAGTTTTATGTAGAAAGCATAAAAAGCCATGAACAATCGTTCTGAAAGGCAAGAGAACTCTGCAAAGAAGCTAAATAGTAGACTTTTTTAAATGAATCAGTTATATGAAGAAAGCCTAAAAACAGGAACATAAAAAAGTTTGCATTTTTATGAACAAATACTAAATATGAGAATGAAACTTTAGATGAAACAATGAGGATGAGTCTTACCCGGGTTTTCGATGAAGATGAACACCTTCTGCAGAGAAAACGTATGGACAGGGACGAGGATGAGTAGTTTCATATGAGTTATGAGAGAGAAGGGTTATGAGAGAGAAGTGATCATAATGTTAAGCATTAAGAGAACAAAAAAGGGACAAAGCAACAGCATTACAGTTCATGGAAGCTACATATTTTGTTTGGAATGTTTATCGTAGGAAAATGTAAAACACAGAAAAACCAATTATAATGTACATGAACAATGTAATACAGAGAAAAAGTATTTTGGAAGATGGAAATCGGAGTAAATCGGAATCTGAAAATGTAAAGAAAAGAAGAAAAAAAGGATGGAAGATGATGACCTTTGGCCTTGAGATGGTTTTGACGTTTACCCGGCGGTTGAATGTTGGTGTCTTGCAAGCTTAGTGTCTGGTATCAAGAGAGAAATGGGTGAGTGTATGTCTTTGCAAACAAAATGAAGCTGGTTGGATGGAAAACAAAGGAGTAGTGGAAAGTGTGCCAACGAAAATCAGTAGGATAAGTACAAAAGTAAGGTTTCTATCCAATGAGAACTCACCAATTGGCAGTTTGTATTATTGAATTTGTTAATTACTTTGCTAATTTATCAAGTAAACCAAATCAACTTCCAATTAACATTTAACTAAATTAGATATCATGTTAAGTATCGAAATGACAACGTCATGCTTCTGTATATCACAACAATTCGACTCATTAAGTCAATTCAAATTAGTCTCATAATCCTCTATAAATTATTCTTCTAATTTACTCACTAATCCACTATCAACTAACCAAAATTATTCACAAAGCATACTTCAATTAATTGTGCAAATTTCGCGTCGCTACCGATTATCTAATTTTCGGTTATATCCTTAATACTCACGACTTTATGAGTCTTCGAGTTACACTTCCATGTCACCAAAAACATAACTCAACCGGTTAATTCGGATACAATTCTATTCTTTACCGGTTATTCGATTCGTTCGGTTAAATTCTCAAGATATCGTAATTTACCGATAAACCGAATAGTTAATCTAAGTTCAAGTTTATTTCAATTAAATAGGTTTATTAAAAATTAATTCAACTATTAATTTAATCGACCGATTAATATCACAATTTCGACAAAAGAACACCACCATGTTAATATACTAATTAAACTTAGCTACCATGTAAATTTTCATCAAATTCCGGACAACTAATTATATTGCTTAATTCGGCTATTTCGATCAAACGGGATTGTTTTACATTATAAAATTACCACTATAAATCTCAATTCACTTCAATATCCATTTCCAATATTCTTACACCTACTGTCATGGCATATGTTTCACAAATACTACTGTTTCATCACTAAGGTTCTATTGTTTTTATTATAATTCATTCTAAGACCATGATTCTCTTCCTTCACATTACTTGCATATTTATATATTAAGTAAAAGTGTTAACTAACGGTGTGCAGGTGGAACGAAACAGGGCACAAACAAAATTAAGTTACAGTATAATACAATGAAGTGACAATGAAACAAAACAAACATAACACAATACCATTATCATAATCAATCAAATTTCAAACCGTGACAGCAAGCAACAAATCCAGCACAACACAATGAATAACCTATACCCTAATCCCCAACATACAAAGTTTCATAAGCCCCATTTTAGGAAGAGAACCCCACCCTTACCTTATCAATGGAAGAAACTTAATGGGTCTCTAATTGCATCTTTAATTGACACCATGGATGAAAAATCTTCAAGCTCCTTCTTCTCCATAGTCTTGCCTCTTTCTTCTCTATTCTTGTTCTCTTCATTTTGACCACTCTCCTCTTTCCAATTCTCTAAAACCCTAATATAAAATCTAATTTGGGCTTAGCATATAACAACTCTTATTTATTATACTCCACAAACCAATTTAGGCCCAATAAGATAAATAACTCCAATTAAATCAAAATATCACTTTTATTAATATTCCAACAATATAATAAATTCCGACTTGTAAATAATATTATTCTTAATATTATTCTTCGATCGTCCGACTAAAATCCGACTTTTAACTTAATAAATTCAAATACGCTTCTTAAAATAACACTGACAATCCAAATTCGACCAAAATATCATATTTCCGGTCTAATCTTAATTGCTCAGAAAATCTCAAAACTTCAAATATTATTCCAATAATATTTCTAATACTGAAAATATTAAAACTCTTGATTAAATATCGATCTGCTATCCCGAACTAATACCGACTAAATCGTCTCAAAATACGAAAACTTCACTAAACACTCCGAACGTCTAGATTAAGCAAATAATCGAATTTCCGGGCGTTACACGTGAGATACCTATCTTCCTTTAATCGAGTTCAGTAACAACAATAGTTACCATTCAAGTATAGGTATGGCACCTTTCAAGGCATTGTATGGTCGGAGGTGTAGGACTCCGTTGTGTTGGCATGAATCCGGTGAGGGTGTAGTTCTTAGACCTGAGATTGTTCGAGAGACTATCGAGAAAGTGAAGTTGATCCATGAGAAGATGAAGACTTCTCAGAGTAGGCAGAAAAGTTACCATGATAAGCGTATGAAGGATTTGGAATTCCAAGCTGGTGATCATGTTTTTTTTAGAGTCACGCCGGTGACCGGTGTTGGACGTGCGTTGAAGTCGAAGAAGCTTACTTCATGTTTCATTGGACCATATCAAATTTTGGACCAGACTGGTAATGTGGCGTATCGTGTGGCGTTACCGCCAAATCTTTCGAATTTGCATGACGTGTTTCATGTGTCACAACTTCGGAAGTATATTTCTGACCCTTCTGATGTAATTAGTATGGATGACGTACAAGTGCGAGATAATCTCACGGTGGAGACTATGCCGGTGCGGATTGAGGATCGGGAAAGGAAGATTCTCCGAGGCAAAGAGATTGCCTTGGTGAAGGATGTTTGGTCAGGTGCCGCCGGTGAGAGTATGACGTGGGAGATGGAAAGTAAGATGCGGGAGTCTTATCCCGAGTTGTTCGTTTCAGGTATTTTCGAGGACGAAAATATTCTAAGTGCGGGAAGTTGTAACACTCCGTTTTTAATCGCTTTATTTATTTAATTGTGTGATTGGTAAATTTTCGTATTATTTGTGTGATTATATATGAAATAAGCGATTACGTGATTAATTGACTTTTTATGCTAACGTTGTTAGTAAATAACTTAAGTTAGTAAGACAATTGGCATTTGGGCCTAAGTTGGTGTTAGTAAGAGTGGGTTGTGAATTATAGCCCGTTAGTAATAATAAAATAGTAAGAGTTTAAAAAAACTAGGGTTTTATGAGAATTAGAGGTTATTTGGGAAATAAGAGAAAAGGAGAAGAGAAAGGAGGAAGAGGAGAAACTAGGAGAACCCTTTGAAGATTTAGAGGTTCCTTCAATCCAACCAAGATAAGGGTGGAGTTCTTTCATTCTAAAGGGATGTATGATGATAGTTTATGGTGGGATTTAAGGATTATATGTATTGCATCATTTTCTTGATAAATGTTAGGTTTTGAGTGAAATCAATTGGGTTTTTGTGAATTGTTGTGTTGAATGATGTTATAATGATTGCCCACGAGTAGTACATGCTAGGTATCACTAATATGTGCTGGATTTGGTCTGGATAGAGATTTTGGGTGATTTTTTATTGGAACCCGTAGCGGTTAGTTGAACTAAAATTTTGATTTTCGTTCGGTTCGCCCCGCGAACAGTAAAACTTCTGTCGTCGCGCCGCGAACATGGATGGCGCCGCGAACTGTAAGCAGATTTGGAGAAAAACTCAAATATGCGTAACTTTTGATTCGTAGATCCGTTTTATATGCCGTTTGAACCTATGTGAAGCTGAAATTAATTCCTATATGATGATATATAATTGAATAGCCCTTGACATCGTTTTGAAAATTTTATTTCTTCCTTGATGGCTTTATGTGATGTGAAGTAATATTATTGTGCTTTGATATGACAAGTGACGTGATTGCGAAGTGATTCATTGCTATGAACAATAATGATATTGTGGTTGTCATTAAATTGCGACATTGAATTGATGATGTTTAGTTGTTGTGTGATAAATGACGTGAATGTGGATGTTGCATCATTGAGTCTCATCCATTGCATAAATGTAAAGTGGCCTTAATGGAAAATGTGATGATGGCCTGAAAATGGCAAATGCGAAGTGGCCCTAATGGTAAAAGCGAAGTGGGAGTTTTACTCCAAATGGTACCACATGCATGTGCATTATGTCGAGTTACATATTGAGTCTTATGTTGGTATTATGCAATGATGAATATGTTGCATTTGTTATATGATGTGAATGATGTTTGAATTCTATGTTGCTTGAATACTATATAGCTTGGATAGTTGATAATATATATGATTTGGCAAAAATGCATATGTTGAGAAGTGGTGAATGTGTATGATTCTTATTTTTCTGCTATAAGTATTATCATACGTTTCTTTATTATGAATGATATCTCACCCCTTCTGTTGTATGTTACCTCTTCGGTGGTAACTTGCAGGTACTGATGACGGGTAGACGTTAGCTTATTATTCGCATCGGTGTGTCTTATGCTCTGATACGTAGTGTTATACCCCAAAATTTGCCCGCATCTTTTTTCAAAAAAAAGGCAACAGACTTCTTTCTAAAAATTGGGATTTTTATATAATTTGGATTTTATTTCATAAATATCCTGATTTTATGAATACTCAGTTTTTAGAATGTTTTTTTTGTACGGTATTTTGGTTCGCTGTTGAATTTATTCTTACACAAACGCCAAATACTGTTTATCACTTCATACACTGTTTATTTGAGATTTATTTTCAGATAAATGATACGGACACAGTTGGTACAGAATTAAATTTTACAGGCACAGAGTCCGGGGTTTCAGATCATACTAGTAACAATTAAGTTATTATTGGTTTTTGTTTCCCACTAATTTTTTTATACTATATTCTTTTTCCAAATCTCTTTCTTTCATTTCAAAATCTCTTTCTTTCTTTTCAAATCTCTTTCTTTCAAATCAAATCCTAACTTTATTCTACTATCATTCAAACTTTCCTTTTGCGATACCACTTCATTCCCCAACGTCTCCATCCCTCTTTTTACTCTATAGATACCCCTCATTTTTTCCATAAATTCTCACATCAAATTTCACTCATCTCCCAAATTCCTATCATATTATCTCCTAATCATTTCCTCTTCTTCCCCGGCAAAAATGGCAAAGTGGGTGGATACGTTTTTTCTTGTGGTCATCACTGTTTTTGTGGTGATCATGTCCTTTTTCTGTCTTCATAGTCCTGAAAAATGCGGACCTGGGATGTTTACACTCCCGTATATCTATATTCTGTTGTTTATAGCATGGTTTTTTAATCGTCATACTTAAAGTTTGTCGTATTTATCGCTTTCAAATAATGTACCGTTCATTATATTTGTCGTACTGTTCGTTATATTTTTTTGTTATATTTGTACTGTTAGTATTAAATATTGTATTGTCTGTTGTACCGCCGTTTAATTATTGAGATAATATTATGCGTGTTTATTGCTAGTTAAATTTTTATTTCTGTGCATTAAATCCTGTTCAATATTATTATCAGTAATTTCGTTCGCATACAGTATATATTTTTTATTTATTATGTTTTTGTTTTTCTAACAAACCATGTAAATAATTTTTCACCATTAACACAACAAAAACAAAAAGAAAAAATTAACTTTAATTGTTGGGTTTTTACTTTAACTGTTACGTTAATACCCGAACAGCCAGTTACCAGTCAAATCAATCATTCACATTTCAAATTTCCAAGATTTTTGTTCTAGAAGTCTTCTGATAATCACATGATCAGCAGAGACTCAACACTGCACAAAAATCAGGTACGCCTAACTGTCTCCTACACAAACAGTCCCTAACTAGGGTTTTTTGTTTTTTTTCAAGAGAACGAGTTTTTGAGACCTCAAATGGATTTCATGGATCTCCATATGTCTCAAAGTACCACCAGACAAATTTTCAAACTTCGATTCGCTCGGACGCACAGTCAACAGACGACCAGTTTGATCGAAAAGTCAACATACAGTCAAAAATGAAATTTTTTGTCAAAGCCCATAACATCAAGATAACTTCTCCAAATGCAAAAAAGCTTCCAAAGTGGCTTGTAGAGGACATCTTGAGGTTTCTAAAAAGTACAAGAACTCCTTCATATGATCAAAATTGAGGGAGTTATGCCTTGTTGAAGTTGGCCATTTTTTGGGAAAATGCATAAAACCAACATTGATCAAATTTGTTTTTTTTCCAAAAGGGCCCAAGCATTTGTGATCCAAACATGTTCCTAAGGTTGCTTAAGGCCACCCACGACCAATCTTAGGCCCATGACATTTTTATTTCTTTTTTGATTTAATTTTATTTCATTTAAAATTAAATTAAAAAAGAAATTCTTCAAGATAATTATCCAAGGCTCTTGTCTCTAGTATGAGTTGCCAAAGTTGATTCAAATGATGGAACAGAGAGGTACGGAAGAACTATGGCAAGAGGGGTGAAGAAAATTGAAGCCATGGCCAAGTTTTTCAAAGGTTTTTATTAATAAAAAACTCAAAAAATCAAAGCACCCAAGTATGCAAGAAAAGCTTGGCTCATGGAGTCTATCTGATTCAAATCACTGCCTATAAGTACATGAGCCCAAGAACATCAAAGGGACACGAATTCAGAGCCAAAGATATACTTGTTTCACACTTGAAATTTTCAAAGAAATTCAAAATTCGAATTCTGAGTTTAAGCTAAATTCAAGTGCAAATAAACATCCAAACACATTCCTCAAACAATTCTGAAGCTATCCCAATCATTTCCAACAATCAAAACACCCTGAACCAAGCACTAAAGCCCACAGTTTGTTCAAACAAAAACTTACAAAAATACGATTGTACATGCATATTTAACACGATGTAATCATATATTTAAGTTTGGTTTGACGTTCTGATCATTTCTGGAAACTTAATTGATGTTTGGACACCTATACGAGCAATTACCATTTTAGGGTTCTTGAGCTCAAAATTAGGGATTCACGATTTAAGCAAAATTACAGGTTCTAAGTGGTACCATTAAACTCGTATGAACAAGACGAGATGATCCATGGCCTCGCGCCAAATTTATTTTGCGTTTAACCCTTATTCGTGTTGCAAAGGTTTAAAAGAGTGAAGCTTTTTACAGCTCCCTGCAAATGAGCGGTGTAAAAAGCTTTTCTGAGGAAGAAGATGAGACGTGGCTCCCTCCCATTGGCCAGAGGGACGCGCGCGTTTTATTTTTTTTAAAATTTCTGATCCGGTGCTTTGCAGTGTACGTACGTGTCATGCTCCTTCGCTCCATTCACCATCTGATCAAGTCAGTCACTCAATCCAGCGCTTCAACCTTGCCAGTCCATACCATGGACTCTCCAATCAACCACACATGATCATTTATTTTATATTTTCTATTTTATTTAATTTTCTTTGCAAAATTATTTTAAAATAGTTTTAAAAATCAAAAAAATATATAAAAAATATTTTTAGGTTGATGAAATAATATATTATATTTTGACATAAAAATATTTTATTTTTCTTCATAATTAAAATATTTTGTTTAATTAATTAGATAATATTTATATATTTATCTTTTAATTATTTCTAACCTATCAAAAAAATCAGAAAAAAATATTTTCTTTTTATTAAGTTTATATATTATGAACTAATTTTGTACATAATTAGAATATTTTTCTCTTTAAGTTTAATTTATGTGTATAATTATTTGTATAATTATGTGTTAATTAACTTAATAATCTCAAAAACAATTTCAAAAATCACAAAAAAAAATAATTTTATTTTAAAATTAATTAACAAACAATTTGGACTTTTTTTAGACTTAATTTTTTAGGTTTAAATATTATTTCTAATTCTTGACCTTTAAATTAAATTAATTATGCCTTAATTTTAATTAAATCAACCAATCCAAAAAAAATCCAAAAATATTTTCCCTTTATCTTATTGCCGTTTAAATTCATAGATAAGTGTATAGGTTGTCAAATTCATGTAAATAGCGTAGTTTACATTTCTCGCACAATCGATGTAATAGCGTAGATTTACTTTCCGCATTTTACATTCCCGCACTTTAATTCCTGTACATATAAAATTGCGTGTATGTCAAGAATAATAAATGAAGCGCTAGATCACTAATCTCAAAGATAACATATCTGAAAACAAAACACAATCACACTTGCACCTCTTAGGGTAATCCCTCTGTTACTCTTTTCAAAATCAATCCTACTATTTCAAATACAAATTCAAATTTTCTATCTGTATCCAGTTAAGAAAAATTTTCTAAAGAAATGGGAAAGAACCTTATAAACTTAGGGTATGCCTCCTAATTGCTTGCTCAAATAAGAGAAAAATCAAAAGAATCAAACAAAAGTTCTCACACATCACTGTTTTTTCAAAACAAATTTTCAAAAGACTACACTTTGTATATATCCAAACAAGGATTATTACGAAGTTAAAAATCTTTTCAAAACCATCAAAACATCTTTCGAAAGATAAACACTTTGTACACATCTACACAAGGATTATTACAAAGTTAATTCTTTACAAAAGGTTTTAAAACCACATACAAGCATTTCAAGCAAAACAAACGATTCAAACAAGTGAGCTAAGCAATTAAGAGCCCATGGATAACCATGGATACAAAGGGTGCTAACACCTTCCCTTTGTATAACCTACCCCCCGAACCCAAAATCTCTTTAAGGTCTTTTTCTGTTTCTTTTATAAACCTTTCATTAAATGGATAAAATAAAAGTTGGTGGCGACTCTCTGCTTTTCGCAATTCAAAAAAAATAAAAAGAAGAGTCAGTTCGCATCCCACAAAAACTGAGGCGACAGAACTGGCGACTCTGCTGGGGAATTCAAAAAACAAAATGTTTTTAAAAGGGGTTACCTTAGAGTTTAGATCACTTCGATGTTTTCAATTGTTTGTTTTGTTTGGTCTATTTTTCAAAAGGTTTGGGAATTTAGTTTACTTGTGTGAAAGATTCTAGCCCGAATCTCGAGATACCTTAAGTATGTGGCAATAGACCAAGGAAACTGTACGGCATGTACCGATGTGGTTGATCTGGTAGTCACCGTTAGTGCGACACTTTGGTCTGTACTGATTATCCCTTGAAAACGATCAAGGAGTATGTTAGGCTTTCGAAATGTCATCAAGCACTAATTTGCCTTAGAACCTTTAGTTGAACTTGACTTGTGACCTATTAAGTGTCTGGCTTTGAAATTGATCGAAGCTGGTTATCCTCGAGGAATGTTTTGATCGACCGTCCGAGTGCCGTATTGAGATGTTGTCTCCAAGGATCATAGAACCCAAATACCATTCTAAGACAGGTTTAAACCAACTCAACTTCAGTGGGGAGGGTATCACCTATGAACCTCATGCAAGCCTTTAAACCTAAGGCTATTGTGTGATTTGTTTGTGTTTTCCCCATGTTTGACATCATAACATCATAAACATCATAAACATATATATTTTTCACTAATCATTTCAAGGACCGAAGAGTTTATTTTTGTTCTGTTATTGCATGTAATGGCTCCTGCTACCAAAAATTACATTCGGATCAACATCTCAACAGTACCATCTGAACTTAAGGAATTAATATCAGAATTTCCCAGAAATGCTCAATTCACCGAGAAGCATGGTCACCTACTCCATTTGGTTACCTCAAAATTTGAAGAAGATATGATACGAGTCCTTTTCCAATTCTTTGATCCCGAACATCATTGTTTTACATTTCCCGATTACCAGCTAGTACCCATATTGGAGGAATTCTCTGAACTGATTAGGTTACCTGTTCGAGGTCAATTACCTTTCACTGGTTTAGAAAAGATTTCGAAGCCTGAAATCATTGCTGCTGCCTTACATTTACGAAAGTCAGAAATCGAGTCTAATTGGGAAACAAAGAGTGGAGTCAAGGGTTTGCTTGCTAAGTTCTTGATAGGAAAGGCTCGATCACTTTTAAAGGATAAGAGTTACCAAGCTTTTGAAGAAGTTGTGGCTCTTTAGATTTAAGGGTTGGTTTTATTCCCTAATCCCGACCAATTCATAGGCGTGCACGCTATCAACATTTTCTTAACCCGCAATCCGGTACCTACTTTGCTGGGAGAAATTCTACATTCTCTACACACTCGTACCATGAAAAAACGAGGGACTCTTATATGTTGTGTACCACTACTGGCTAGATGGTTTACATCACACCTTCCCCGACCGGTGTTGAAAAACGAGCAAAGGATGCAATGGTCTCACAGAATTATGTCCTTATCTCATTTAGATATCCGGTGGAACAACTTTTTTCAAGAAGACATCACTCTCGTTGACCATTGTGGGGAGTACCCTAATGTGCCACTCCTTGGCATTAGGGGAGGCATCACCTACAATCCCTCTTTAGCTTTGCGCCAATTCGGATATGCACGAAGAAACGGTCCTCACGACATGATCATCCACGGCATTGTGTTCGACTACGAAGAGGATTCCCAAAGATATCGACAAAGGTTTATACATGCTTGGGGCAGTGTCTATAAAGTAGAAAGAAAGTCTTTAGGACAGTGGAATTCTATTCCCATGGAGCCTTACCTCAAATGGGTGCGTGCTCGTGCTCAGAAGTTCATCATGCCATATCCTGCTATCCTACCTGTAACCATTGAGCCAAAAGTCGAAGGGGAGGAATCTCGAGTTATTTTACATCCGGACATGCCAACTGACCTGGAAGAGCTGCAGAAATCTTGGGTTCAACTAAGAGAAGAAAGGGACACCTTCAAAGCACATTGTCAGGACTATGAGAGGAAAGTGTTGGAGCTCACCAGACAACTCCATGAAGAATAGCAGATCAACACGTTCCTGGGTGCAAAGAGAAAGCGTCCAAGGGAGGCTTGAAGAATCTTTTATTTTCTTTTATTTGCTTTATCTTGTAAGCCCGAAAGAGGCAAAGAGAAAAAAGAGAAAAGAAAAGAGAAAAAGAAAAGAAAAAAGAAATAAAATGTTTGACTAATAAGCGTTTGCTTCTCTTTTGTTTAAACAAATCTAAATTCTAAGATCCTTGAAAACATTGCATATGCATGTCATTCATAAACATTGCATAACAGGTTCACATAACAGGTTTCTCATCTTCTCGCTGTTTATTTCAGTTAGAAGGGATGGATTCCGAAACAAGCATCAAGAATCTCGAAGCACAGAACGCCCAAGTTCAGTTAGCAATTCTGGAGCTAGCAAAGGGGCAAGAGGAACTAAAAGCCCTGATGACCAAGAAGAAAAAGAAGCCGAAGGGATCTGTAGGTTTGAGCCACCTCGTGAGGAAAGTCAGAGTCCCAGCCAGGATGCCCAAAAAGGCGCCAATCCCTGAAGAAGTCGGTAAAGGTGATCAAGAAGAAAATCACAGCAACCAGGGTTCTGCCAAACCCTTTCTCTCTGCTAACGAAGAAGATTATCATTACGAAGACGAACAGGGTGATAGCAAATACCAGCAGTTGGAAGAACGCATGAAAGCTATGGAGATACAGAAAATACCTGGTTTAGACTTCAATGATCTTGGACTCGTCTCAGATGTTGTTATCCCTCCAAAGTTCAAAGTTCCTGTCTTTGCAAAGTATGATGGAGTCTCTTGTTCAAAGCTGCATCTAAGGTCCTATGTGAGAAAGATACAACCTCATACGGCGGATAAAAAATTGTGGATTCATTTCTTCCAGGAAAGTCTGCCGGGTACACAACTCGAGTGGTACTACCAACTGGAAAGTGCAAAAGTTCACACCTGGGAAGATCTGGTTGCTGCCTTCTACAAACAGTATCAATACAACGCTGTCCTTGCACCAACCCGTACCCAACTACGAGGCATGACCATGGCACCAAAAGAAAGCTTCAAAGAGTATGCACAAAAATGGAGAGATCTAGCTGGAAGGGTTCAACCTCCCTTATCTGATCGCAAGCTGGTCGACATGTTCATGGGCACTTTAACTGGCCCTTTTTACAGTCACTTGCTGGGAAGCTCGTCGTCAGGTTTCACTGACCTGATATTAACTAGAGAGCGTGTCGAAAGCGGCATTCAAAGCAGAAAAATTCAAATAGGCTCCTCCTCTAGTACTACAAAGAGGCCCATCAGTGGAAGAAATGAAGTCAATACAGTGCATAGTCAGAAGAGTCGCAACAAAAGTGAGCATCACCAATCTGTAGGGGCTGTTCTGATCTCTGCATCTGCTCCTCAAAAAGATCAACCGCTGAAGTATACGCGTCGACCAGATGCACCGAGAAGAAACTTCACCATAATCAATATGCCAATCTCTCAAGCATTACAGCACTTATTAAAGGCAAATCTGATTACATTGAAGGACCCTCCGAAGAATGTCAACATTTCCTCTCCGAGTTATCGCCCCGATGCAACATGTGCATACCATTCTAACTGTCCAGGACATGACGCAGATCACTGTTGGGCCCTAAAAATAAAATACAAGATATGATAGATGCTGGGGAAATTGAATTCGATCCTCCAGAGACTCCAAATGTCATCACTGCACCTATGCCGAAACACGACAAGACCGTTAATGCTATCATAGACACTGTTTATATCTATGATGTGAGAGAATTGTCAACTCCGCTCCTTGAAGTCAAAAGAAAGCTAATACGAGCTGGTTTATTTCCAGGTTGTGACCCTGATTGCTTTTATTGTGCACACCTACCCAATGGTTGTGAGAATTTGAAAATAGGAATTCAAAAGTGGATGGATCGTCGTATCATTATGTTTGAGAGGCTCCCTTCTATGGACGATATATGCGAAGTTTTTTCAAATGGGATGAGAATAGAGGACGTCTCAGTGGTTTCTAACATACCATTGAAAATCCCTACCAAAGCTCCTTTCAAAATTTCTGCTGTACCCAAAGTGGCGTCTTTAATCATCACTAGTCCGACTCCATTTCCATACTCCTCAGACAAAGCTGTCCCGTGGAGTTATGACACTAATGTTTATGTCCATGGAGTTAAGCAAGACACCTTGACTGAAAAGGCCATGAATTTTACTACTCCAACTGTTGATAATATTGTGGGTACTAGTAAGATTACGAGAAGTGGAAGGATCTTTTCACCAGAAATTTCTCCAAATGTTGCTACTAATCCAGTCCAGGTCCCAGTTCCTAATCAAGATATCAACGCCCGAGGTAAAGAACCACTAGTTGAACCAGTTCAAATACCGGTGGAAGTCACTGTTGAAGATCCGTCAAGGCAAGAAATGGAGGAAATATTGAAAATCATCTGCAAAAGTGATTACAATATTGTCGAACAACTGGGGCACACTGCTTCAAATATTTCAATGTTGTCTCTGCTAAAGTATTCAGAAGCTCATGCCAAGGCCCTAATGAAGTTCCTGAAAGCTGCACATGTACCACAGGAGATTTCAGTCGATCAATTTGAAAATTGTGTTGCCAATCTAACAGTAAATAACGGTCTTGGTTTCTCTAATGCAGATAAAGCCCTGCACATCTCTATTGAATGTAACGGCACCACTCTGTCTCATGTGCTGGTAGACAACGGTTCCTCTTTGAACGTGTTACCAAAAGTAGTACTGGAAAAACTTGACTTCGAAGGAGTTGTGTTACAACCAAGCGATGTTGTGGTAAGAGCCTTCGACGGGTCAACAAGAACAGTATACGGAAAAGTTAAGCTCCCAATCAGAGTGGGCTCTCAGATCTTTGATTCTACCTTTTACGTGATGGAAATTCATCCAGCATACTCCTGTTTACTAGGACGCCCTTGGATACATGGGGCAAGTGGTGTAACTTCTACCCTGCATCAGAAGTTAAAATATCCGGTAAAAGGCAAGGTTGTCACAGTTTATGGCGAAGAAGAATATGTGGTTAGCCACCTGAGTAACTCCAAGTATGTTGAGATGGATGGTGAATTCATCGAAACCCCCTGCCAATCTTTTGAGGTGGTCCCTCCAGATGTCTCTACTGCCAAACATATTTCTGCTACTCCTGCTACAAAAATAACTCCAACTATGGCTTCTCTCAAAGATGCTAAAGCTATGATCGAAGAAGGTGGTTGCACAGTATGGGGACAACTCCTTGATGTGCCTTACAAGTTCGATAAGCTAGGTCTGGGCTATGCTAATGGAATTTAGAAGAACAATCCAAGTCCTCGTTCTGGAGGATTAATGTCACATTTCATCAGCCAAGGAGTGAATGCTATTGAAGACGATGGAATGATCTTGAACCATATTATTCAGCAATATCTAAATGAAGTTCCACCTGTTTCAAGGGAAGTTTGGGATACTTTGGGAGAACCAAGTGGAAGGTATGATTTTCTAGTGAAGTACATTGCTCCTCAGAGTTCTTTTATTGCCATTGAAGACATCGTCCCAACTGGATGGGGTGATCAGTTTGAAGATTGAAAAAGTTTCACAAGTTCCATTACTGAGCAATACCAAAGTCCACCTAGTCCAAGAGAAGTCTGGGATACGCTGGGAGAACCAAGTGGTAAATATGACTTTATGGTGAAGTATTCCGCTCTCCTGAGCTCGCAAGTCGCTATTGAAGACATCACCCCAACTGGATGGGATCAACATTTCAAAGACAATATGACACTCAGAAGCCCTGTCGCTCCTGAAGAAGTCTGGGAAACACCAAATAACGAGAATGATTGTCAACATCCATATTTTGTCAAAAGATTCATCATTTGATCAATGGTTGATCATAATTCATCAAGAAAAGATCAGAAATCAACAAAACCCTAAGTTTCAAAATTAGGGTTTTCTCCTAAAAAGTCAACTGAACTTTGACAGGCCATAACTCTCTCCTCGTTCATTCAAAAAATTCCAACCAAAGCTTGTTTTGAAGGAAATTCAATTATCTTTCAAATGCAATTGATCCCATGGTCATTGGATTCACCATTTGAAAAATATGAGCTCAGACATTACAGGTCATTTTCAAAGTCAACAAAAAGTGGTTTTTTGTCAAAGGCCATAACATCAAGATAACTTCTCCAAATGAAAAAAAGTTTCCAAAGTAGCTTGTAGAGGACATCTTGAGGTTTCTAAAAAGTACAAGAACTCCTTAATATGATCAAAATTGATGGATTTATGCCTTGTTGAAGTTGGCTATTTTTTGGGAAAATGCATGAAACCAACATTGATCAAAAATGTTTTTTCTCCAAAAGAGGCCAAGTTTTCATGATCCAAACATGATTCTAATGATGCTAAGGGCCTCCCACGACCAACCTAAGGCCCATAACATTTTTATTTATTTTTTAGTTTAATTTTATTACATATAAAGTTAAATTAAAAAAGAAATGGTGTGAGATAATGATACAATGTTTTGTTCTTAAGCAAAAGCCATCAAAATTGATCCAACTCTGCAGCATAGAAGTACATGGCAGGCCTAGAGCAAGAGGGGTGAAGAAATTCAAAGCCATGGCCAAAGAATTCAAAGATTTTTAATATTAAAAAATCAAAAGTTCAAAAAAGCAATCAAAGCTTCTTAGCTTTAGATTGTAGCACATTCATTGCTTATAAATGAAGTAGAATACTTCAGTAGGAATACACCCAAAGATCCATCAAGAGCATAGCACAAACTCACTCCATATTTCAAAAAAATCACAAAGAAACTTTAATTTTCGTGTTTGATTTTGCAGCTAGTTTCAAAGCAAACCAAGTCCATAAATCATCTCCTGGGACTTGTTTGAGTAAGTTTGGATCAATAGCCAAGTTCATAAGGACCTGAAACTCAAGCTCCCTCAATCTCCGATTTGGTAAACTTTCATTGAATTCAAACTCTCCATTTATGCGTTGTTATCATGTCTAACGGTTATGGTTGAGTTTATAATGATCATTAGGTCAGGTTTGAACCCTAGCATGAGAGCTCTAACGTCCAGAACATAGGTTGCCATTGCTAACCGTGTTCTCAAGTTTTTCTTCGTAGCTCTTTATACAGGCATTTTCAGGACAAATGGACCACTCCATTGCACTCGCAGACCTCGATTTAGGGGGGTAGGGTCCTTCTTTGGAATTTATTTGACCTATTTTTACAGGTGGAGAGATGCCCTAGCCGGAGAAGAAGACCGGAACTCACTGTTCTGGCGATCAATGATCCCTAAGGTTGCTGACCAGCTTGCGTGGCGTGATGGAGCTTTCTGATTCGCTAGTCAACCGAGTCCAAGTCTCTCTCCGCTGGTGATTGGTTCGTGCGTTGCCACTGGGTCCCACGCGAAGACTTCAAAAAAAATAATAAAAACTGAATCAGACTGGGCCTGCGTATTGTTACTCACACCCCTCGTTTCTGGCCCATATACAATTCTGAACTAAAATCAGTTCATCTTCAAACTGCAAAATACACCCCCTTGTTTTATTTAATTAAATAATTTTAGTTTTTGCATTTAATATAAAATCAACCAATCACAAAACACAAAAAAAAAATTTCTTTTTACCATTAATTTGATAAAATGCTTAATTAATTTTTGACACAAAAATATTTTATTGTTCTTCATAATTGAAATATTTTGTTTAATTAATTAGATAATATTGTTATATTCATCTTTTAATTGTTTCTAACCTATCAAAAAAATCAGAAATATATTTTCTTTTTTATTTAATCAAGTTTATATATTATAGACTAATTGTTTATATAATTATATGTTAATTAGCTTAATAATTTCCAAAACAAATTCAAAAATCCCAAAAAAATTAATTTTATTTTAAAATTAATTAACAAGCAATATGAACATATTTTAGACTTAATTTTTAGGTTTAAATTTTATTTCTAATTCTTAGTTTTTTTAATTAAATTAATTATGCATTAATTTTGATTAAAATCAATCATCCAAAAATCCAAAAATACTTCCCTTTATCTTATTGCAATTTAAATTCATAGATAAGTGTATAGGTTGTCAAAATCATGTAAATAGCGTAGTTTACATTTCCCGCACAATCGATGTAATAGCGTAGATTTACTTTCCGCATTTTACATTCCCGCACTTTAATTTCTGAACATATAAAACTGCGTGTATGTCAAAAGATAAAAACTGAAGCGCTAGGTCACTAACTTCAAAGACAAATATATCTGAAAATAAAACACAATCACACTTGCACCTCTTAGGGTAATCCCTCTGTTACTCTTTTCAAAATCAATTCTACTGTTTCAAATACAATTCAAACAATTTCTTTCTGTATCCAGTCAATGAAAATTTTCTAAAAGAAAATAGGAAAGGACCTTATAAATTTAGGGTAGATCTCCTAATTGCTTGCTCAAATCAAAACAACAAATGTTTCACATATCACTGTTTTTCAAAACAAAACTTTCAAAAAAGACAATACTTTGTATATATCCAAACAAGGATCATTACGAAGTTAAAGATCTTTTTTTCAAAACATCTTTCGAAAGATAAAATACTTTGTATACATCCGCACAAGGATCATTACAAAGTTAATTTACAAAGGTATTTTAAAACCACATACAAGCATTTCAAAGCAAGACAAATGATTCAAACAAGTGAGCTAAGCAATTAAGAGCCCATGGATAACCATGGATACAAAGGGGTGCTAATACCTTCCCTTTGTATAACCTACCCCCGAACCCAAAATCTCTTAAAGGTCTTTTTCTGTTTCTTTTATAAACCATTCCTTAATTGGATAAAATAAAAGTCGGTGGCGACTCTCTGTTTTTCACAACTCAAAAATAAAAGAAGAGTCAGTTCGTATCTCACGAGAAAAAACCGAGGACGACACTTATCAACGCATGTCCCTTACTTCGATCGAAAATGATTATTATGTGTGATTTTTGATCAATAAGCGAAAGGTTGAAGATGAGAAGAAGCTTAAGTATATCTTTCACGTTTCTTGTTGATTTGCTTGAGAATGATCAAAGACAATATATACCACACCCTTTGCATTATCAACTTAAACTCAGCAGAAAAACCAGTAATTTTAGCGATAGGTCGACCTGTCCATCTGTGTAGGTCGACCTATTACAATCCTGCACTTGTTTTTGTGTCAAACGTGACACATGCGTCGACCTGTAGGGTCGACATGCGCATACCCGAGGTTTCCCCAAAGTTCCATGCGTCGACCTGTAGGGTCGGCGTGCGCATTCCCGAGATTCCCTCAAAGTTCCATGCGTCGATCTGAATTAGCAATGCGTCGACGCATTCTGCTCCAACACGGAATTTTTCTTAAGTCCGCCAAATAGGTTGATCTGTAGCATTAGTGGGTCGACCTGTTGACTGAATTTTGCCAAAATTGCCTTTCCTTAATGCATCCACTTGATTCCTTTATTTCCACATTAATTGTGTCAAGTTCACAATGTTTTGACATCATGAAAATACACATTTTCCCTCACATACTCCCCCTTTTTGATGATGGCAAAAATTGGGAGTTTTGTCGAGTGCACTAAGCAAGTTCTCCCCTTGTCACAATGCCTTTACTTTATTGCTTGCTCCCCCTATCTACTTGCTCCCCCTATCTTGGTGCATATATTTGCTGCAGTGTGTAGGCTAATCCAATACCTTCCCCCCCTTTGACAACATCAAAAAGAGACAAGTAATGTTATACATATATGGTAGGTATGATACCATTCAATGTTGATCATAAACAAACCCTTTTGCAATCATAGTCAAATAGCACTCATTCACATAAAACGATGCTAAAGACAATATAAAAAGGCAACATTAACATAAATAACAAACAAACCATGAGCACATAGATCAATGTATCAATAAAATAAAATAACATACACAAAATATATAAATTGTTCATAGATTATGCTAATGATTCATGCATGAAAAATAACTCTAGGCATCATCATTATCATCTCTCTCTTGAGCCGGAGGTGGAGGTTGAGGAACATGAACTTGAGGTAACGGATAATGTTACATGAAGGCATTTGTGAAGGAGGTGAGCTGGTTGCTTTCCGAATCAATCTTACCATAAAGTGTGTTGTACCTTTGCTCTTGAATGCTTGAGTAAGCCGTAAATTGTTCACCTTGCTCAGTGACATGCGTGGTCAAAGTAGTAAGACGTTCATTCATTAAGTTTTGATTCTCAACTTGTTGAAGGCGTATAGCCTCAAGCAAATTTGCAACATTGGAGCTTTCATTTCCAGCACCCACATCTTCATCTTTATCTTCACCTTCATTCTCTTCGCCTTCTTCAACATCCATATCATCTTCATCATCACTGTTTCCTCTATTTAGGTCCGCATTGTTTCCCCTTAGCACAACTCGGTAGGATCCTGAGGTATGATTGTAGAAGAATCCCATCATGTTCAGAGTTTTCTTGGTGAACTCTTGGTCAATTGGAATGGTCACCATGGGAAGATGTTGAATCCCAATATTTGCCTTGTTCAGCATCCATTGGATGAATGAGGCATAGCAAAGCGCGGTGCCTCTACCGAATTCTTTCAACTCGAACATCCTCTTTGCGAAGAAGTGAGGCCAATTCACTTGAATTCTGCTCTTGATCAGCCAAACCAGATATACCTCTTGTTGATCAACACTAGAGTATCCACCTTGCTTAGGTCGGATAATTCGTGCCACAATCCACTGCAAAATTCTATCAACTATTTTCAGCAATCCAGTAGTGGCTGTTCTCGGAAACAAATTGCTCCGAAGCACATGATCAGCATGGGGCGCCTCAACATATTGTTCAAGGCAACATTGTAGTCAAATTGAGCGGAAATAAACCTACATGCTTCCAGGTATTGTCAGTAATAGCATATGTAGTAGTGCCCATCTGAAAATTAAACGAACTACCACTGAATGTTCCTTCCATTCCATTATAGAAAATCCGAACCAATTCCTCATTATAGTCATGACTCAATTCCAAAAATGTACCCAATTTTTGAACAGCCAACAAATCATTAATCTCTTGTAGATGTAATCACGTAGGGTGCCACTAAACAACATGAATTGCTTAATAATAATCCTTTTGCTAAACTTAGAGGAGTAGGATTCAACTAGTTCATCAGGAACAAGAGAAAGGGCAGTTAGCAGTTCAGGTTGTTGAGAAGAGGAGTCCCCCTTGTGAGCTCTCTTCCTTGAAGACTTGTGTGATGCCATGGATGAAGGATTGAGATGATTTTGAGAGAAATTTGAGTTGGGAAATTAAGGTTTGCAAAGGAGAGGTCGACGGCGCAGAGAGAAAGAGGAGGAAATGATTTTTCCCTTCACCCTTTTTAAATTTAACTTATTTTTGAAAATTTGCGACCGATGCATCGACCTATGCAGGTCATGCGTTGACACATTAGCATTAAAACTTTAAAAAATTTCTTTCAATAGGTTGACTCATGGAAAGAGTAGGTCGACCTATTTTTGGCATTTTTCCAAAAATAGTTAAATTTAATGTATGTATGCATGAGACTACCAAAATATGCATGACACATACACAATTATGAACAAGTAACAAGTTTACCATATTGCTGCATTATTTTAAGAAGAGTCTAAGATTGAAACGATATTATATTTACACATGGGAGATAGAGAAATATGCCCTCACATATCTTGAATACACACTTCAACGAATTTATGAGAGCATAGATAATGATAATAATAATAAATAGAGCACATGCAACTACTCATAGTTGCAACCTATCCGATATATCAAGGACACCAAGTTCCCTACGAATGTGAAAGAAAGGCTCGGTAGCTAGTGGTTTTGTAAAGATATCGGCAAGTTGATTTTTTCTATCAGCATGCTCAAACACTACATCACCTTTCTCCACATGGTCTCTAAGAAAATGGTGTCGAATTTCTATGTGTTTAGTGTGAGAGTGCAAGACCGGATTTTTGGTTAAATTTATAGAACTTGTGTTATCACAAAAGATGGGAATATGATCAAGCTTGACATTGAAGTCAAGTAATTATTTCTTGAGCCATAAGATTTGAGCACAACAATTACCGGCCACTACATATTCCGCCTCGGCGGTTGACAAAGCAACAGAAACCTGTTTCTTGCTATGCCAACTTACTAAGGAGTTTGAGAAAAAATTACATGTACCACTAGTGCTTTTCCTATCCAATTTGCAACCGGTAAAGTCGGAATCGGAATACCCAACCAAAGAACAATCACTACCTTTGGAGAACCATAAGCCATGCTTAGTTGTATCAACAAGATACCTAAGTATGCGCTTAACGGCTTTTAAGTGAGACTCCTTAGGACATGATTGGTATTTTGCACTCATGCAAACACTAAACATAATATCGAGACGAGAAGCGGTAAGTTAAAGTAGGGAACCGATCATACCTCTATACCTTTTTACATCAACCGGATTACCATGTTCATCCCGGTCAAGATTGACCGCGGTAGGCATTGGGGTGTCAATGGCCTTTGACTTTTCCATGTCAAAGCGTTTGATAAGCTCTTGAAAATACTCAGTTTGACTCACAAATGTGCCTTCCTTTAGTTGCTTTATTTAGAGTCCAAGAAAGTAGTTTAGTTCACCCATCATGCTCATCTCAAATTCTCCCTGCATAAGCTTAGAAAACTCCTTGACAAGAGTCATGTTAGTAGACCCAAAATTAATATCATCAACATACACTTGAACCAATATAGAATGCTTTTCATGTCTTTTAATGAATAGAGTGGTATCTACCTTCCCTCTTGAGAAACCTTGATTGATCAAAAAATTACTAAGCCGCTCGTACCAAGCTCTTGGAGCTTGTTTAAGACCGTACAAGGCACGCTTAAGTTTATAAACATGATCGGGATAATCAACGTTTTCAAAGCCGGGAGGTTGAGATACATAGACTTTTTCATTAATAAACCCATTTAGAAAAGCACTCTTAACGTCCATTTGATATGGCTTAAAGTTTTGTGAACATGCAAATGCAATTAACAAGCGTATGGATTCGAGTCGGGCGACCGGAGCATAAGTCTCCTCATAATCGATCCCTTCCTCTTGGCTATACCCTTGAGCAACAAGACGAGCCTAGTTGCGAGTAATAATCCCATTTTCGTCTAGTTTGTTCCTAAACACCCATTTAGTACCAATTACTCGATGGTCTCGCGGAGGAGGGACAAGATCCCAAACCTCATTTCTCTTAAATTGGTTCAGCTCTTCTTGCATAGCTAAATACCAATGCTCATCGACTAATGCATCTTTGGAGTTTATAGGCTCAATTTGAGAGACGAAAGAATAATAAAAACAAAAGTTACTTATCCTTGACCGTGTTGTTACTCCTTTTGATATGTCTCCTAGAATGTTCTCCATGGGATGGTCCTTAGAAGATTTCCATTCAAGAGGAAGATCACTTTTGTCACTTGGTTGATCTTGCACTTTCTCTTTAGGTGCTTGATCCACTTCCTCTTTAATATTCTCGGGTGAGAGGCAATCTTTATCTTTCTCAAGCTTAGCATCTGGATCCTTAAGTATACTCTCAGTTGAGATACCTACACCATTAAGAACACTACCTTTTCCGACTATTGCACCCTGTTGCACCCCAAAATTTGCCCATTTTATTTATTCCTAATTAGCTTATGCTTCGCATCTCACGTGCATCTTTCATTTAGGCCATCTAACTTTCATACATTCATTAATCAACTAACTTTGCATTGGAGCAAGGATCTTGGAAGCTAGGGTTTTTTATATGGTCGTTCATGGTGGACTTCTTTCTCCTAAAGCTGCAAAATCTTTCTCTATAAAGGTTCACCAAGGGCAAGAGATAATAAAGAGTTTCTTATATGTGGTGTCTGCAATTGCTAATTCAACCGAGACTCATTGGATTTCATGTCACAGTGTTCTTATGTGCTTCAGTTACTATCTCCTGCAAGAATTCCTTAAAGTTTTCATTATTATGCTAGATTGAAGTTCGTTCAAGTGAGGTTGTGGGTTCGGTACAATTCAAGTATTGAATCGAGTTCTTTAAGATATGTTGGGATGGAAGATTAATTCATTTTTGTTTTGTTGAGAATACAATCTACAAGAGGAATTCTGAATAAAGTCCAAGAGTAATATGGAATACAAGCTTCATTACAAGTTTTTGGAAGTTTGTATTACAAAACTTATCCAAAGCCCATTCAAATTCATTACAAAAACTACAAAACCATGTTCTTTATCAAAGGGCCCAATGAATTATCAATTTACAATATCCATTCATTTCAAAAAACCATTCAAATGCTACTACAAAACTCATTAGAAGATCCAAATGTACAAAAGCTACGATCAGAATTCTCAAGAAAACGGCATCACGTTCAATATTACACAAAGTTTCAGGAAATTCCTAACTCTAAACCTATGCTAAGGTGCTCATGATCTTCAAGCTCCTATGATTTCCAGCCATGATCCATGGGCTTCACACTACAACCTGCAACCAATACGTGACTTCGCCAACTGCAAAATGAAAGAAGAACTCGGTTCCACAATTCCACAATACCTGCATAAACCAACAAAAACCGCATCAATTCGGTTCACAAAAAAAAAAACTAACGACATAAGGAATTAACAGAAAAAGGTTCTGAATCACCTCATAACAGAATTCACAAAACGTTTCTTCCAATCTTCATTTATTCATCACCATCCTCACTTCACATTCTTCAACCTTCAACTTCACTCACCCTCTTCATTTCTCTCTGATTCTTCACCCTGCCTCATCCATCCTCATCTACTACACTCCCAATCTTCTCCATTGTTAACCTCTCTCTCTCTGAACCTTCATCATCTCCATTCAATCACCAGAGAAATGAAAAAAGAGAAAAGATTTAAAGAAACTCACATAACAGCAACAAGAAGATCGTAACAGGAAATACTCACAAAAGAATCTGTAACAAACTTCTCTGAAATCAGAACTTCTGAATTCCCTCCTCCCTCACGATTCATCTCCAATCTTCTTCAATTGCTCTTTTTCAATCTTCATGACAACTCGCTTCATCTTCTCTCACCTTCAGTCATCACCAAACCTGCGAAACAGAAAAGAAAAGAATCACAAACCAGAACAGAAACGTAACAACCTCCTCTCCATCAATCGACAATCTCCATTATCTTCATCAATGATCTTCTTCAACAATAAGCCTTCATCTGCAACGAGGACGACCTCACAGCATCATCATTATAATCGTATCAGCAGCGTAGAAACGAAAGTCGTGAAAGAAGATCGACTTTTCTTGTTTCATCATCGATAGTGAAGGTACACCGGACCGCCGATTCGTGTGTTTGTCCACGGCAGAGATAAGAGAAAGATTGAGAGCGGAGACTTGAGAGAGATTCGTTTGAGAGGAGAGATAGAGACTGAGACGGAGAGAGATCGAGAGAGCTTGAGTCGAAGAGAGATCGAGAGAGCAAACGATTTGATCGGAGATAAGGACGGGTCGGAACATGAGAGATATGAGGCGAGATGATATTGTTCTGTTGTTTCACGGTGGCGCGCGGTGGGCGTTTTCACGGAGAAGAAGATCTCCGGCGCCGTTCGTCCGTGAGGTCCGTGTGAGGAAGAACGGGAAAGCCCAAAGGTCACATATATTTGACCTAATCCCTCTTTTCTATTTTAATTGTTGTTTAATCCTAATTATGCATATTAATTAAGTTAACACGTTGATTAGTTGTAATTAATTGAGGTTGTTAGGATTAATTGAATCATGATAATATGAATCTGGATCTATGCTTTGGGCCATACGAAATTGCTATTTCCACCCCTAGGATAAGGCCCAACACGCGCCTTTACAAGAATGCAATGCATTTCCTTTTGCATCAGCACCCCCACTTTGCTAATGTTGTTCGTCTTGTTGGTATGGGCCTTACGCCATTTAATTTCCACACCACCCGGTTCTGAGGCCCATGCGCCTTCAGTGTAGATGTTAGTTCATTTGGTTTTGTTGGTTCACCCCCTTGCTGAATAAGAAAATATATAAAAATAGTTTTTTAGTTCTTTTATTCTTTTGGCTTATTAATTCAATTTTTGCTTAAATAAAAATTAATAAAAATATGTTTTAGATATTATTTTGTGTGTAGATAATTGTAATATTTTTCTAAGAATTTTAGGACTTATCTTGGTATTTTTAATGGACTATTTTCTAAAGTGTAGTCGATTTTGTTTCGGTTTAGATACCTTGTGCATTTAGGCTTGATTGAATAACTTGCAAACTGATTTTTTCCATTCCTTTTTGTGTACATTCAATAGAGATATATAGGATGTCATGTATCAAAGAGGAAGTTCTGATTCTAAATTTTAGTAGGGTTTTTAGGGTAGTTCCTTTAGCGTTTGATTATTGTGCATTTATGTACGTTTGTTGTTTGTTTTTGCCCGTAAATGATGATGCAATTGTACAATGCTTTTAATACTTTTTGAGTACATTCCTAGGTTTGTTTAAGAGGTTTTAGGACCTGGAATTAGATTTTTAAATCGTGTCTTCTTATTTTGCTCAAATTTCCTTTCTTACATGTAAATAACTTGCTTTTAGTTAGCGATTGTATCATAACTTGTCCAAATGACCTACAATTTTGTATGAAACTTCGTGGCTTGATTCCATGATTGTTTAGACACCTATTAGAGGTTATTAGCTACTGACTTCCATCATTTGATTGCATTTTTCTAACTTCATTCACAATTTGAATTTACTAGCTAGTTTTGACCTAGTTTTGTCTAGTTTTGTTAGAACTTTGTGTTGCTTCAAGCTAGTTGACTAACATAGATTGGTGTGAGGTATTAGACCTATAAAAGAATTAATATGCTACTGACCTCAAGTTTAGCTCATGTTTTCATTCGCTTTTTGTTTTGATTAATTGATGTTTGTTCGCTAATTGTTAAGTAACGATTCATGCGATACTTCGGTAACTTCTTGTGAATATTTTCGTGTGATGCCACGATGCTTTTGTGTTTGATTTAGGACATTAATTTCCTTGGTTTGCTACTGCCCTAGGGCTTTCTTCCCTCTTTCTCATGCTTTGCCTCTTCTTATACACTTTGATTGTTGTTAGTTTAAGAGGCGACGATTGTTTGTTCTTCCTCCACCTTTTGTGGATTGTTTTCTCTTGGGATTCATTGTGTGTAGTCTCTCTTAGGAGTAGACTTGGTTAGGGACTTCATTAAGTCACCTACCTTGCTTGTTGCTTTTTCTTATCTCTTACTATATGCTTACCATGTTCCCTTAGGGCGGTGACTTCAATCTTCATTAAGATTAGTCACATAGAACAACTTAGGTTGTAATCTATGCATGATAACATAGGTAGAGGTCCCTTATCCTTGACCTTAGGGCCACTTGTAGAATAGAATAACTTATATTAGAGAATAGGTTAGTTCCCCTTTGTTCATTCTTTTTCTTTTTCATTATTAAAACACTAATAAATAAAGATACGAATCACATTAAGAAAGTGATAGAGAAATGAGTGGGATTCATTCCCTAATCTGTTTCTCAATCACTTAGTGGCATAGAAATGAGTGGGATTCATTCCCTAATCTGTTTCTCGGTTACTACTTAATGGGAGAGAAATGAGTGGGATTCATTCCCTAATCTGTTTCTCAAACATTAATTAATGGGACAGAAATGAGTGGAATTCATTCCCTAATCTGTTTCTTGAACATTATATAATGGGATAGAAGTGAGTGGGATTCATTCCCTAATCTGCTTCTCGATCATTATACATTTTTATGTGATTCGAATCGCAAAGTAAATTCCCTTAAAAAATACCCAACCAAAAACATTTAAAACACTTAATAAAGGCTCGAATTAAAGCAAAGTGACGAAGTGGTGCGAAACCTTGTATTGGGTTTTGTTCATCATGTAGTTACATAAAAAACACAAACCCAAGTTCACTCTTTTGCCTTGTTAGGCGCTTAAGAACATGTTGAGTCCATTCCAAAATAGGCGTATAAGTCTCCAAAGGTCGAGCATCGTGGATTGTGACCTTAACCGCTGTTCAACTAAAAAACACAAAACAAATGGAAACTATGGAGCCGAACTACGGTCGCTCTGATTCCTAAGGGATACGTAGGCATTGGGTCGCGGGGCCTAAGCGAGCACACTTGTAAATAATTCCTTCTTTTCCCCGTTTTTCTTTTGCATTCATTCGCATTTAGGTTTAGACATAGATACACCCATTAGATAGAAACAAACATAGGTGGATACCATCGAGTACGATGGGCGTGAGGGGTGCTAGCACCTTCCCCTCGCGTAACCGACACCCGTACCCTATTCTCTGGTCGCAAGACTTTGTTCTTATTCGAGTTAGGTTTCTGATATTCCTTTCCCGCGATGGGATGAATATATTAGTGGCGACTCTGATTCCATGTTTCGCGGTAGCGACAGCTGGCGACTCTGCTGGGGATGTTGATAGACCTGTGCTGGTCCATTCTTAGCAAGTCGATCCTAGCCTTTGTTTGTTTTGTTTATTGGGTGTTTCTTTGTTTATTTATATGTTTACATCCTGTATATATATGCTTGCATGTCATGTTTAGTTTCTGCTTGCATATCATTTTAGTTTCCTGCTTGCATATCATGTCTACTTTCCGCATTCTGGACTATATTATGGGTCCCCGTGGGGACCACATATTTTCTCTGTTTGCAGGTTGGGTGGGATGTTCTATGAGGTAAAAGGCCCAATACCCAGGCCAGAGTTGACACATAGGATACCTAGGATAGAGTGGATAGTCATGACGCCAACAGAATGTCAGGTTCTGTTGATTGCGATCATGAGACCCACGACCAGTTGAGATTCAAATGAGATACCATTGTTGGCATGTATTTGCAACAATGATGGTGTTTCAGGAGAATTGATAATGCTGGAGACCTTTGACCTACCTTGACCTAGAATCACCTGTGAGTGGGGTGGGATATACATGACAAGTACCGTTGGTGACTATTCTGTTCTGATGGTGACTATTGTTCTTATGGTTTTGTTATGCCTATGCCGGACCTTTGATCTCATGACATCTGACCTATATCTGTTATTCAGAGGATTGTATAGTGGTTTGTTATACCCCAAAATTTGCCCGCATCTTTTTTCAAGAAAACTCCAATCTGGAAATTAAGAGTCTCATATAATCATGGATTTTTATTTCAACAAATATCCTGACATATGAAATACTTAGTTTTTAGAATTTTTCTTATACAGTAATTTGGCTTGCAGTTGAATTTATTCTTACGCAAACACCAAATACTGTTTATTACTTCACACATGCTATTTATTTATTTACAGATAAATAGTACTGACACAATTGGTACAGAGTTAAATCTTTTTGCAGGCGCAGAATCAGGAAACTCAGACTGTATTGGTAATAAGTAGATTATTATTATCTTTTGTTTCCCACTAATTTTTGTACTATATTCCATTATTTTCAAAAATCTTTTCAAATCTCTTTTCCAAAAATCAAATCCTAACTTTATTCTCTACATCTCTCTTTTTCCCAACACTATCATACACTTTCTTTCAAATCTTACTTCCACTCAAATTTTCCTTTTGTACGGAATCACATCATTCCCCAACGTCTCTATCCTTCTTTCCACTCTATAAATACCTCTCATTTTTTTTCATAAAAATCTCACATCAAATTCTAATTCATCTCTCAAATTTCTACTTCATAATCCATCCTTTTCCCCGACAAAATGGCGAAGCGGTGGGAAACGTGTTTTCTTATGATCATCACCATTGCTACGGTGATCATGTCTTTCTTCTGTCTACATAGCCCGGAACACTGTGGACCTGGGATGCTTATGCTCCCAATCATCTACATGTTACTATTTGTAGCATGGGTTATCAATCGTCATTCTTAAAATTTGCCGTATTTCTTATTTCTTAAATGTACCGTTTATTCGTACTGTTCAATATAGTTTGTAATATTTGTACTGTCAGTATTAAATGTTGTACTATTTGTCATAATATTGCTTAATTACTCAGATAATATTTTATGTGTTTTCTGCCAGTCAAATATTCATTTTTCTGTGCATTAAATGGTTTTCAGGGTTATTATCGGTAATTTTGCCCGCATACAGTAAATATTAGTTATTTATTATGTCTGTTTTTTTTTAACAAGTCATGTAAATAAACTTTCATTTTTCACATAAAACAAAAACAACAAAAAAAGAAAATTAACTTTGACTGTTGATTTTTCATTCTAACTGCTACGTCAATATCTGAACAGTCAATTGACAGCCAAACTGCTGGCAATACAATTCTCAGTGTTTTGTACCATCAATCAAATCAATCTTTCACAATTCAAAATTCCAAGATTTTTGTTCTAGAAGTCTTCAGAATATCACGCGATTAGCAGAGACTCAACACTGCACAAAAATCAGGTACGCTTAACTGTCTCCTACACAAACAGTCCCTGACTAGGGTTTTCTTGTTTTTACAGGAGAAACAAGCTTTTGAGACCTCAAATGGATTTCATGCACATCCATATATCTCAAAGTACCATCATACAAATTTTCAAACTTCAATTCACTCAGACGCACCGTCAGCAGCTCAAACAGTCAACAGACGACCCGTTTGACCAAAAAAGTCAACAGACAGTCAAAAATGAAATTTTTTGTCAAAGTCCATATTTTGTCAAAGGATTCATCATTTGATCAATGGATGATCATAATTCATCAAGGAAAGATCAAAAATCAACAAAACCCTAAGATTCAAAATTAGGGTTTTTGCCTGAAAAGTCAACTCAACTTTGACTGGTCATAACTCTCTCATCCTTCATCCAAAAAATTCAAACCAAAGCTCATTTTGAAGGAAATTCAATTATCTTTCAAATGCAATTGATCCCATGGTCATTTCATTCACCATTTGAAAAATATGACCAAAGACATTACAGGTCATTTTCAAAGTCAACAAAAAGACACGTTTTTCAAAAGGACACACAAGGAGCATCAAAAATCATTTTGACATGAGACCAAAGACATTGGTTAGAGGACTCTTTGAGGTTTCCAAAAAGTGCAAGATCTCCTTCATATGACAAAAATTGAGGGATTTACACCTTGTTGAAGTTGGCTAAATTTTGGGAAAATGCATGAAATCAACATTGCTCAAAAATGTATTTTTTCCAAATGGGGCCAAGTTTTCATGATTCAAACATCATTTCCATAATATTATGGGCCTCCCACGACCAAGACAAGGCCCATACCATTTTTATCCATTTTTGGCATAATTTTATCTTATTTTAAGATTAAATTAAAAGGAAAAATGAATGGATAATGGTTAGCTTACAATCTAAGCATGACTCACCCAAGGAATCTCTGATTTTCTGCAGAGAATTGAAGAGCAAGGCAAGAGCATTGAAGAGAAGAAGACTTGGTCAACAATTCAAAGGTTTTTAATATAAAAAAATCAAGAATTCCACAAAGGCAACTAAAGGCTTCTTAGCTTCAATTCTAAGCACTTCAATGCGTATATATAGGCTACAATACTTCAGCAATGAAAGGGGAACGAATTCAGAATCAAACTCTTGCTTGTAATACATTTGTAACCTCCTAAAATATTCAAAGAATTTTGAAATTCGAATTCTAAGTTTAAGTTAGTTTCAATACAAAATAAACACTCAAACACGTTCCTTGAACTTCACTGAACCTATCCAGATCATTTGCAAGCTTTGAAACTCATTGAATCAAACACTACAGGTCACGATTTGTCCAAACTAAAACTGACTTGTATCTCATAACACAAGCATATCTAGCACGATGTAGACATATATTTGAACTTGGTGTGGTGTGTAGATCATTTCTGGAACTTTAATTGAGTTTTAGACGCTTACACACGAAGTTACCATTCTAGGGTTCATAATCTCAAAATTAGGGCTTTCTGAAATAGGCAAAATTAGAGGATCTAAGTGGTACCATTGAGTTCGTATGGATCAGACGAGTTGAATGGATAGGTCGCGCCAAATTTATTTTTACGTTTGACCCTATTCGCTATTTTGCAGGTTTAAGCATCATGTATTATAGCGCTTTTTTACAAAAGCGCTGTTATAAGTGTTGTCTGGAGGTTGAAGACGAAGACGTGTCTCCCCCCCATTGGTTCAGACGCGCGCGTGTTTTTTTTGAATTTGTCTCTGATTCTGTGCTTTGCAGGTGTAACTTTTACCACGTGCCTCAATGTCTGGACCATCTGATCTCATTTAATGAACCATCCAACGCCTCAGAATGAATCCTCATACCATGGACTCTCAGATTAATCACACATGATCATGTATCCTTTTATTTTCTATTTTATTTTAATTTTCTTTGCAAAATTAATTAAAAATAGTTTTAAAAATCCAAAAAATACACAAAAAATATTTTTAGACTTCTAAAATAATATATCATTTTCTGAAATAAAAATATTTTATTTTTCTTCAAAATTTCAATATTTTGCATAATTAATTAGTATATATTTATATATTTGCTTTTTAATTATTCTAACCAATCAAAAAATCATAAAAAAAATTGTTCTTTATATTAAATATTGTTTATATATTATAAACTAATTTTGTACATATTTAGGATAATTTTCTCTCTAAGTTTTAATTATTTGTATAATTATTTGCATAATTATGTTTTAATTAGCTTAATCAATTTCAAATCAATTTCAAAAATTCCAAAAAAAATTAGTTTTGTTTTAAAATTAATTGACAAATATTTTGTACATATTTTAAACTTAATTTCTAGGTTTAAATCTATTTTCATCTTTTTTCTTCATTTTAATTTAATTAATCATGCATTAATTATAATTAAAATCAATCATAAAAAAAATCCAAAAACATGCCTTTTATTTTTCTTGCAATTTAAATTCCTAGATAAATGTATAGGATGTCAAATTCATGTAAATAGGCTAGTTTACATTTCCTGCACAATCGATGTAATAGCGTAGATTTACTGTCCGCACTTTACATTTCCGCATTTTAATTTCCAGCAAATATAAACTGTGTGTATGTCAAAGATAAAATTGAACCGTTAGATCACTAACTCCAAAAGATAAAATATCTGAATTCAAACACAAATCACATTTGCACCTCTTAAGGTAATCCCTTCTCATTCTTTTCAAAATCAAAGTCAAAATTCTACTGTTTCGAGTACAAAATCGAACCTTTTGTTTGTATCCGGTGAAAGGATAGATTTTTAAAGGAAATAGGATAAAGACCTTACAACTCAGGGTAGACCTCCTAGTATGCTTGCTCAAATCAAAACAAACAAAATTCTCATACACTGTTGTTTTTCAAAACTTTCCAAAAAGACAATATTTTGTATACATCCAAACACGGATCATTACAAAGTTAACGTTCTTTTCAAAACATCTTTCGAAAGATAAACAAGCATTTTGTATACATCCGCACAAGGATCATTACAAATTCAATTTACAAAAGTATTTGAAACCACATATGAGGATTCTAAAGCAATTGAAAAGTGATCGAAAAACAAGTGAGCTAAGCAAACTTAAGAGCCCATGGATAACCATGGATACAAAGGGTGCTAACACCTTCCCTTTGTATAACCTACCCCCTTACCCAGAATTTCTTAAAGGTCTTTTTTCTGTTTCTTTTATAAACCTTTCCTTAATTGGATAAAATAAAAGGTCGGTGGCGACTCTGTGAATTTTCAAAAATGCGAAAGCATAAGCGATAAAAAAGAGTCAGTTCACGTATCTCTCCCGCTCAGAGGTATGGCCCGAAAAAACGGAGGTCCACATGGTTACTCGGATTATATGGACCTTGATCCCGTGCATTTGCATTGCATAACATCATTACTTTATCCACTTCATTTGTGGGGGATTCTAAAGTCTATTTCCAAAAATAAAGAGGAAACGAAAAAAATAGAAAAGCAGAAAAGATGGAAAAGAAAAGAAAAAAAGATACTATATGCAAAAAAAAAGGAGAATAAAAGAGGAAAAAAAGTTGATGAAAATACTTTAGAATCCCTTAGAAATGAAACATGCATTCATACTATCATACATTTCATAGTTCTCTCAGCAGCTTATGAGGGCCCTTTCCATTCAAATTCTGACTTCAATAACAAAATCTGACTTCTCACCGCTACGTGCTCGAAAGTTAATGATGGAACAACTCCGTGAGGACTTGAATGAGATGAGAACAAAAATGGGGACTGACATGAATCAGTGTATGGAGGTTATTCAAGCCTTCTCTCTTAGACAAGGAAAAGTTGAGACAAGTTTGAAGTATTGTTGAGATTCCTATTCTTGGTAAGGAGAATTCACATCATGGAAGCCTTCAGGTTCCTGATTATTGAATCTGACAAAAGGTTCCACCTCTTGGAGGAAAAGTTTGGAAGCCATAAAAAGGGTTGTGACTCCGCTGATTTAGATATTGTTGGTTTGTGCCTACAGTCTGATGTCAAGAATTTCAGGGATCCTTCATGCTCACTCTTGATGATTTGGATATGCAAGCCAAAGTGGTAATCATCACTTGTACATATATGGAAATTGCTTGGGGCTCCCGACCGAGGGATAAGCAAGACGTATTCTTATCTTGAGCATTGCACCATTTGCATTGCTCGAATCCCTAAAGCATTACAAATTCTTGTGCAACTTCGTCAGAATCTTTTGCCATATGGTAATCAAGAGTGTTCTGCAGAGGCATTTCTCATTCTCAAGCTGTTGCTTCATATCATGTGTCGTCTCTTCCTGGAATTTTCTTCTCAGAATCCTTTGCTTGTCAACAGAGACAAAAAGAATATTGGAAACATAACAATGTAATGCAAGTGCCTTGTGCCCAATTAATTCCCTGCCGGTTAGAATCTAATTTGGTTAAGATTTGAGTTGTGGATCTTCCTTACCACACGTAGCTCTCTTGAGTTTGGTGATAATTCAATATTCTTCCATTCATGATGGTGATTACAGTTCTAGCATCTATATGTGGGGCTCCCGACCGAGGGATAAGCAAGACATTGTCTATCTTGAGCATTGCACCATTTGCGTTGCTCGAATCCCTAAAGTAAGGTAAAAACTTACCACTCTTGTGTGACTTCGCTGAAGTCTTTTTCTGGGAAGTAATCTAAAGTGTTTGGAAGGAATATATGATAATGTTGAGTGGCTACCATGATGGGGCACCTATCCATTCAACTGAAGGTGGTAGGACATTCAAAGGCAGAATTTAAGTCCTCGTTGATTTCAGAACAACCGCATCCACTCCAAGAGATTCTATACATAAGTTGAAGTCTCAATGGGGTATCAAAACCGCAAAAGGCATTCGAGAGCAATAAGTCCATACGGAGTCAAGTCTCCTCAACAATGGAATTCATTCAAGATCTTTATTGCATTCTCATTTGTGATATTTCGTTGTTTGTTTAAGCATCGATTGCATGTAAAAATTTGTTAATTTCTGAATGAAAATCATAATACATTGTTTATGTTTGTCTTGAAGTAATCCATTCGTTTTCACTCATAAAAAGTTTTTGGCATTACGATACCAACTTTACTAATCTTTTGCTTAGGCAAAGAGCGGAGGGAGAATGATGACAAAAAAATGCAAAATCCCTAATTGTATGTTTTTGAATAAAATCCTACTGAGGATGTACAGGCATTGCTTCAAATCCCTAAACACCGGAGATATAAGGGAGATAGACCCTCGTTAACCCCTTTGAGCCTTGAAGTAGGAGTTTCTTTTCTGGAAAAAAAACCCTCATTTTTAACCCTGGGGCAGGGTAGTGTTCATTTAACTCGACCGAGTGTTCAAAACTCACCAAAAAGTATGCATCTAAGGATACAACAATGGTTATCCTTCAAAAGGTTGAGGAAAGTCAAAATTGTGATGGTTACCCCTCACCTACCGAAAGGACAAAAGATGACAATGCCACAATGGTAATCCTTCATCAATCATGGAATGAGGCAGTCGCAATCGCTTACAACGAATCAAAGACAATGAGAGGTCACACGACTTGTTCAAAAAAAAAAGGGCAAAAAAAAATATGGCAAAAAAAAAATGAAAAGAAAAATGATGAAAGAAAAGAAATAGCAATAAAAAGAAAAATGATGGCAAAAATAAAGCAAGAACAACGTCGTGTGATAATGAATCAAAAGAATAAAAGGTAAGCGACTGCCATGTCCAAAAAACCTCGTTGATTCCTCAACCATTTCAAAAATTCCTTTTGAGGGATGAGCACTCATGTTGAGTTAATTGAACTTAGGAGTGGAGAACATCACGAAGGAGGTGGGCACCAAATAATTTTGAGCCTAAAAATCCTTTGTTTTTGAAAACCGTGAACCCGGCCAAGTTACAACCCTTAAAAGTCCTAATTGAAGTAGGGTTTATTTCGAAGACGCACTCCAATGAGATAGCGTTTAACTGACTCCCAATGAAGCGTAACACATATCTATGTTGGTATTGTATGCCCGCTTTACATTCCATTCACAAGAGGTGGCCACCTCATTGCATAAAAAGTTTTAACTTCAAGACTAGCATAGGCTTTGCATTAGAATTATCATTCTTATAATCAACATTATTTTGCATACAAAACAATTGCTTAAAAATCAAGGAAGTTTCCATGATGAGAATCCATGAAGAGCTTGATCATGTCAAAGTAAAAGAGACTTGAGAACTCGGTAGAGGAAAAAGAAATCATTATCAAAGCAAGTTGTTTGAAGGCTCCCTTGAGCATATGCAGTTTGATGCCCTCGTTGTTTGAATATTAAGGGACAAGAAATCTGAACACTCTGTTGAGTAAATGCATTGAGTATGATAAAGTTGCTCCGACAATTTGTTTGATCTTAAGGGAAGTAAAAACTTGAGGATTCTGATAAGATGTGCATAATCAGGGGCAGTCACGACGAGGAATCTCTCTCGTGAGTTCAACCGATCTGGGGCAATCAAATTGAGATTTGACATCTCAAATTCCATCAATCTGGGTTAATCAAGTCGAGGAATCTCTCTCTTGATTTCAATCCATCTGAAGTAGTGACGTCGAGGAATCTCTCAAATTCACTCAATCTGGGGCAATTATGTCGCGATTCGACAAATCGCTTCAAGGACCCGTTGATCATGAAGGAATATTTCAAACGCTTGAATATGCTGAGGCAGAATGATCTCAAGTAATTATGGTGTAAGGATCCTTTCGAGGCAAATATATTCGTAAACCAAATCTCTTAGTAAGTCAGGAAGCCTGGGGCATAATCTTTTGGGAACCATCATTCACTTGTAAAGTGAAGTTGACCATCACAGAGTTCATAAGTATCATAATGCTTTTCCCCAGCAAGATGTCTGAAGTTGATCTCTCTCCCCAAATGTAGGAGTTTATTTCTCTTGAAAAAGTCTCCCCCCGAGCGTAGGAGTTTATTTCTCCTGGGAAAAGTCCCTCCCCGAGCATAGGAGTTTATTTCTCCTGAGAGTTTGTTCCATTCCCCAAGTATAGGAGTTTATTTCTCCTCGGAGTTGTTCCAATCTTCTCAACAATGGTTCCTCATCAGGGCTCTCATCCCCAATACGGTAAATTGAGGGAATCTCCTCAAGCTAAAAATTCTCCGAGCTATGGCACATGGTGAGAAGTCAAAAGTTATTCTTCAAGTCAACAAAGAAGCATATCTTACAAGTTAAAGTCCAATGTCTATTGGCACCCCCACAGAGTTCTTAACACTAAGGGGATTCTCCCTTGTGTCTACCTCTCCCGAGGTCAAAGACGAAGTTCAATCGACAATTTAGTGGAATATTCTCTAAAGGGCCCTCATTATCTCTACATATAGTAGTCATTGCATTCACATTGCATCTACAAAAAGTGTAGCATTTCCATGTATATGAAGAATTACGCCATGAAAATTCAAACATGCATCAATGCGTAAGCCAAGTTTGTGTGTGCTCCAAAGGCACAAAATAATATATCCCAAAAGAAGTCTCATCTTTCTCTATCCAGTGTGGATTGGATACAAAGTTTCTTCGTTAAGATCATTGTCTCTTTGGTTATTTCCTGTTTGCTGATTTCAATCGTTTGGAAAACCCATACTTTGTGTGTGGCAATTCGAATGATTGTCACTCTTGTAGAATTACACCCCACCTTTTGGCCTGAGGGAACCATGTAGTTCTTATGTTCCGTAAATAACAATACCTCCTTCAAAGCCCAGTGTTTATTGGCATCATCTAGTGGAGTCTGGTCGTCACCAGTCCTCTCTTTGTATTCACTTTTTGTGAGTCCCCTTGCTGCCTTTTGCATAAGGGATACCTCTTGCTTCTTGCAAGTTTGCTTTGGTAACTTTCCCGTATGCTGCGTGCAGATTAGAGTGCGAATGAGGGTGGACATTCAACCCATCTCATTTTTCAATCATTTGGGTAATCATACTTGGTGTGTGGCAACTCGAATGAATGCAACTCTTGAAGAGTACACCCCGCCTTTTGGCCTGAGGGATCCATGTAACTTTTATGCTTCGCAAGCATCAACATCTCCGTGAATGTTCAGTGGTTACTGTCATCCGCATGTCGAGTCTAGTCGTTACTTGTCTTGTTTTGGTTATTTTCCCACATGTCGCGTGCATAATAGAGTGCGAATGAGGGTGGGCATTCAACCCATCTCATTTTCAATCATTTGAAATCCATACTATGTGTGGGGCAATTTGAAT
This sequence comes from Vicia villosa, assembly GCF_029867415.1. Taxonomy (NCBI): domain Eukaryota; kingdom Viridiplantae; phylum Streptophyta; class Magnoliopsida; order Fabales; family Fabaceae; genus Vicia; species Vicia villosa. Next base: position 41,413,521 of record NC_081183.1, on the reverse strand, counting down.
GATTGCCACCCTTGAAGGGTTACACCCCGTCTTTGGCCTGAGGGATCCATGTAATCCTTATGCTCCGCAAGCATCAATACCTTCTTGAAAGCCCAGTGTTTACTGGCATCCCCTGATTGATTCTAGTTGTCACTAGCCTTTCTTTCAGTCAAGCCCAATGGTTATTGGGATCGCCTTCAAAGCCCAATGTTTATTGGCATTGCCTTCAAATTCAGTGTTCATAAACATCCCCAATAAAGTTTAGTCGTTACTAGTCTTCTTCAATAAAGTCCAACGATTATTGGCATACCTTTTCAGATCTAGAGTCACCCTTCGGCTGTGTCTCTTTTTTGAAGTCTAACTGAGGTTAGCAAAATAGGATCGGTTTCCCCTTCGGCTGGTTACATCCTTTATTAAGTCACCCTTCGGTGGTGTCTCTCTTTGAAGTCTAACTGAGGTTAGCAAAATAGGATCAGTTTCCCCTTCGGCTGGTTACATCCTTTATCAAGTCACCCTTCGGTGGTGTCTCTCTTTGAAGTCTAACTGAGGTTAGCAAATTAGGATCGGATTCCCCTTCGGCTGGTTTCATCCTTTGTTGAGTCACCCTTCGGCTGTGTCTCTTTTTGAAGTCTAACTGAGGTTAGCAGTTTGGTAGATTCCCCTACGGCTGGTTTCTTCCTTTTGGAGTCGTCCTTCGGCTACGTCTCTTTGTTCAAGTCTAACTGAGGTTAGCAAATTAGGATCGGATTCCCCTTCGGCTGTGTCTCTTTTTGAAGTCTACCTGAGGTTAGCAACCTGTTTAAGGTCCACCTTCGGCTGGTATCCTTTAATAATACTCCATACTCTCTGCTTTACCACAGAATGCAAATTTTGATGGTACTTTTGGGTATTCAATCCACTTACACCTCTCATGTCCAGAACTTGTGTCGTTCGTACATTCAGGTCTAAGTAGATTGAATAGGGGCAGCTGTTGCACCCCAAAATTTGCCCATTCTATTTATTCCTAATTAGCTTATGCTTCGCATCTCATGTGCATCTTTCATTTAGGCCATCTAACTTTCATACATTCATTAATCAACTAACTTTGCATTGGAGCAAGGATCTTGGAAGCTAGGGTTTTTTATATGGTCGTTCATGGTGGACTTCTTTCTCCTAAAGCTGCAAGATCTTTCTCTATAAAGGTTCACCAAGGGCAAGAGATAATAAAGAGTTTCTTATATGTGGTGTCTTCAATTGCTATTTCAACCGAGATTCATTGGATTTCATGTCACAGTGTTCTTATGTGCTTCAGTTACTATCTCCTGTAAGAATTCCTTAAAGTTTTCATTATTATGCTAGATTGAAGTTCGTTCAAGTGAGGTTGTGGGTTCGGTACAATTCAAGTATTGAATCGAGTTCTTTAAGATATGTTGGGATGGAAGATTAATTCATTTTTGTTTTGTTGAGAATACAATCTACAAGAGGAATTCTGAATAAAGTCCAAGAGTAATATGGAATACAAGCTTCATTACAAGTTTTTGGAAGTTTGTATTACAAAACTTATCCAAAGCCCATTCAAATTCATTACAAAAACTACAAAACCATGTTCTTTATCAAAGGGCCCAATGAATTATCAAGTTACAATATCCATTCATTTCAAAAAACCATTCAAATGCTACTACAAAACTCATTAGAAGATCCAAATGTACAAAAGCTACGATCAGAATTCTCAAGAAAACGGCATCACGTTCAATATTACACAAAGTTTCAGGAAATTCCTAACTCTAAACCTATGCTAAGGTGCTCATGATCTTCAAGCTCCTATGATTTCCAGCCATGATCCATAGGCTTCACACTAGAACCTGCAACCAATACGTGACTTCGCCAACTGCAAAATGAAAGAAGAACTCGGTTCCACAATTCCATAATACCTGCATAAACCAACAAAAACCGAATCAATTCAGTTCACAAAAAAAAAAACTAACGGCATAAGGAATTAAGAGAAAAAGGTTCTGAATCACCTCATAACAGAATTCACAAAACTTTTCTTCCAATCTTCATTCATTCATCACCATCCTCACTTCACATTCTTCAACCTTCAACTTCACTCACCCTCTTCATTTCTCTCTGATTCTTCACCCTGCCTCATCCATCCTCATCTACTACACTCCCAATCTTCTCCATTGTTAACCTCTCTCTCTCTGAACCTTCATCATCTCCATTCAATCACCAGAGAAATGAAAAAAGAGAAAAGATTTAAAGAAACTCACATAACAGCAACAAGAAGATCGTAACAGGAAATACTCACAAAAGAATCTGTAACAAACTTCTCTGAAATCAGAACTTCTGAATTCCCTCCTCCCTCGCGATTCATCTCCAATCTTCTTCAATTGCTCTTTCTCAATCTTCATGACAACTCGCTTCATCTTCTCTCACCTTCAGTCATCACCAAACCTGCGAAACAGAAAAGAAAAGAATCACAAACCAGAACATAAACGTAACAACCTCCTCTCCATCAATCGACGATCTCCATTATCTTCATCAATGATCTTCTTCAACAATACGCCTTCATCTGCAACGAGGACGACCTCACAGCATCATCATTATAATCGTATCAGCAGCGTAGAAACGAAAGTCGTGAAAGAAGATCGACTTTTCTTGTTTCATCGTCGATAGTGAAGGTACACCGGACCGCCGATTCGTGTGTTTGTCCACGGAAGAGATAAGAGAAAGATTGAGAGCGGAGACTTGAGAGAGATTCGTTTGAGAGGAGAGACAGAGACTGAGACAGAGACAGATCGAGAGAGCTTGAGTCGAAGAGAGATCGAGAGAGCAAACGATTTGATCGGAGATAAGGACGGGTCGGAACATGAGAGATATGAGGCGATATGATATGGTTCTGTTGTTTCTCGGTGGCGCGCGGTGGGCGTTTCCACGGAGAAGAAGATCTTCGGCGCCGTTCGTCCGTGAGGTCCGTTTGAGGAAGAACGACAAAGCCCAAAGGTCACATATATTTGACCTAATCCCTCTTTTCTATTTTAATTGTTGTTTAATCCTAATTATGCATATTAATTAAGTTAACACGTTGATTAGTTGTAATTAATTGAGGTTGTTAGGATTAATTGAATCACGATAATATGAATCTGGATCTATGCTTTGGGCCATACGAAATTGCTATTTCCACCCCTAGGATAAGGCCCAACACGCGCCTTTACAAGAATGCAATGCATTTCCTTTTGCTTCAGCACCCCCACTTTGCTAATGATGTTCGTCTTGTTGGTATGGGCCTTACGCCATTTAATTTCCACACCACCCAGTTCTGAGGCCCATGCGCCTTCAGTGTAGATGTTAGTTCATTTGGTTTTGCTGGTTCACCCCCTTGCTGAATAAGAAAATATATAAAAATAGTTTTTTAGTTCTTTTATTCTTTTGGCTTATTAATTCAATTTTTGCTTAAATAAAAATTAATAAAAATATGTTTTAGATGTTATTTTGTGTGTAGATAATTGTAATATTTTTCTAAGAATTTTAGGACTTATCTTGGTATTTTTAATGGACTATTTTCTAAAGTGTAGTCGATTTTGTTTCGGTTTAGATACCTTGTGCATTTAGGCTTGATTGAATAACTTGCAAACTGATTTTTTCCATTTCTTTTTGTGTACATTCAATAGAGATATATAGGATGTCATGTATCAAAGAGGAAGTTCTTATTCTAAATTTTAGTAGGGTTTTTAGGGTAGTTCCTTTAGCTATCGATTACTGTGCATTTATGTACGTTTGTTGTTTGTTTTTGCCCGTAAATGATGATGCAATTGTACAATGCTTTTAATACTTTTTGAGGACATTCCTAGGTTTGTTTAAGAGGTTTTAGGACCTGGAATTAGATTTTTAAATCGTGTCTTCTTATTTTGCTCAAATTTCCTTTCTTACATGTAAATAACTTGCTTTTATTAGCGATTGTATCATAACTTGTCCAAATGACCTATAATTTTGTATGAAACTTCGTGGCTTGATTCCATGATTGTTTAGTCACCTATTAGAGGTTATTAGCTACTTACTTCCATCATTTGATTGCATTTTTCTAACTTCATTCACAATTTGAATTTACTAGCTAGTTTTGACCTAGTTTTGTCTAGTTTTGTTATAACTTTGTGTTGCTTCAAGCTAGTTGACTAACATAGATTGGTGTGAGGTATTAGACCTATAAAAGAATTAATATGCTACTGACCTCAAGTTTAGCTCATGTTTTCATTCGCTTTTTGTTTTGATTAATTGATGTTTGTTCGCTAATTGTTAAGTAACGATTCATGCGATACTTCGGTAACTTCTTGTGAATATTTTCGTGTGATGCCACGATGCTTTTGTGTTTGATTTAGGACACTAATTTCCTTGGTTTTCTACTGCCCTAGGGCTTTCTTCCCTCTTTCTCATGCTTTGCCTCTTCTTATACACTTTGATTGTTGTTAGTTTATGAGGCGACGATTGTTTGTTCTTCCTCCACCTTTTGTGGATTGTTTTCTCTTGGGATTCATTGTGTGTAGTCTCTCTTAGGAGTAGACTTGGTTAGGGACTTCATTAAGTCACCTACCTTGCTTGTTGCTTTTTCTTATCTCTTACTATATGCTTACCATGTTCCCTTAGGGCGGTGACTTCAATCTTCATTAAGATTAGTCACATAGATCAACTTAGGTTGTAATCTATGCATGATAACATAGGTAGAGGTCCCTTATCCTTGACCTTAGGGCCACTTGTAGAATAGAATAACTTAGATTAGAGAATAGGTTAGTTCCCCTTTGTTCATTCTTTTTCTTTTTCAACATTAAAACACTAATAAATAAAGATACGAATCACATTAGGAAAGTGATAGAGAAATGAGTGGGATTCATTCCCTAATCTGTTTCTCAATCACTTAGTGGCATAGAAATGAGTGGGATTCATTCCCTAATCTGTTTCTCGGTCACTACTTAATGGGAGAGAAATGAGTGGGATTCATTCCCTAATCTGTTTCTCAAACATTAATTAATGGGATAGAAATGAGTGGGATTCATTCCCTAATCTGTTTCTTGAACATTATATAATGGGATAGAAGTGAGTGGGATTCATTCCCTAATCTGCTTCTCGATCATTATACATTTTTATGTGATTCGAATCGCAAAGTAAATTCCCTTAAAAAATACCCAACCAAAAACATTTAAAACACTTAATAAAGGCTCGAATTAAAGCAAAGTGACGAAGTGGTGCGAAACTTTGTATTGGGTTTTGTTCATCATGTAGTTACATAAAAAACACAAACCCAAGTTCACTCTTCTGCCTTGTTAGGCGCTTAAGAACATGTTGAGTCCATTCCAAAATAGGCGTATAAGTCTCCAAAGGTCGAGCATCGTGGATTGTGACCTTAACCGCTGTTCAACTAAAAAACACAAAACAAATGGAAACTATGGAGCCGAACTACGGTCGCTCTGATTCCTAAGGGATACGTAGGCATTGGGTCGTGGGGCCTAAGCGAGCACACTTGTAAATAATTCCTTCCTTTTCCCGTTTTTCTTTTGCATTCATTCGCATTTAGGTTTAGACATAGATACACCCATTAGATAGAAACAAACATAGGTGGATACCATCGAGTACGATGGGCGTGAGGGGTGCTAGCACCTTCCCCTCGCATAACCGACACCCGTACCCTATTCTCTGGTCGCAAGACCTTGTTCTTATTCGAGTTAGGTTTCTGATATTCCTTTCCCGCGATGGGATGAATATATTAGTGGCGACTCTGATTCCATGTTTCGCGGTAGCGACACACCCTTGTTGTTATCACCATAGGTCACAAATCCTTTCTTCTTAGCCACAAAGTCATAGAATAAGGATAAGTCACCCGTCATATGTCTTGAGCATCCGCTATCTAGAAACCATCTTCTCTCGGATGGCTCAAGACATTCCACCTACAAATTTAAACAAGGGAAATAGGTACCCAATTTTCATTGGGTCCTTGTGTGTGAGTGAAACAAAGGTTGCTCTTGAGAATCCATTTGAAAATTCCTTTGGGAACCAAAAATCTCCTAAAGCGACATTTCCTAATGGTATGACCCCTTTTGCAACAATATAGACATGTTGAGTTTGGATGGTTATTACATTTGCTAGATTGATCTCTTATCACATAAGTATATCGTTGATACAGATTTATCATACTATTTTTGAAATGTGATCGATCAATGGCATCTGTAATCTTGGGTAGTGAAGCCTTGTTTAATTTGGCTTTGATAGTTTTAAATTCTTTTTGCCAAATGTGACAAGTTTCACATCCCCCCCCCATCTAAACCAAGAACTCTTGTCATCTTCGCTTTTGTCTTTGATACTTTCAATCATATATTCCTTGAGAGTTTCTACTTCCTTTTTGGAATTGAAAACTTTCTTCTCAAGGTATTTGAAAATCTTTTTATTTGAAGCTAAGCATTGAAAGGCTTCCTTAGCTTCGTGATGTAAAGTATCAAAGGCATGTTTTAATTCAAAATAAGACATAGCATCAACATTATTATATTTTTCATGACTTACAATCTTTTTCTTCTTTTGATGTGCCATGAGACATAGGTTGACCGTTTCCTCTTCATCACTCAAGCTTTCTTTGCTAGATGAGTCACTATCACTCTCCCAAGCGATATAGGCTCTTCTTCCTTTTGTTTGCTTCTTTTGAGGTTTGCTCTTTGCCTTATCTTTCTTAAGCGAGGGGCAATCCGACTTACGACAATTGTAACAAGATCCTCTAGGTTTAGTTTTCTTGCTCTCATCTTGCTTGTTAGGCTTTGCTTAACGTCTATAGTCGACTAGATTGTTGTCCAAGTGTTTGGTTTCATTCTTTCGAAGATACTTATTATACCTTCTCACGAACAAATCGATATCTTCATCCGAACTATCATCCTCGTCACTAGATTCACTATCACACACATCTTTGGTGGATGACTTTGAACTTGAAGCCTTTAAAGCAATAGACTTCTTTTCGGTGTCCTTTGACTTCTCTTTATTTTCTTTCTTTTCGTGCTTGTTTAGGTTCATGAGATCTTGCTCATGCTCTAAAAGCTTTCCAAATAGAGCCGTGAGATCCAATGTAGAGAGATCGCTGGCTTCTTTGATTGCCGTGACCTTAGGTTGTCATTCCCTAATAAGACATCTCAAAACTTTATTAGTAGCTACAGCATTGGGAGAAATGTGTGCTAAAGTGTGTAAACGATTGATAATATAAGAAAATCTCTTTTGCATTTCCGCAATGGTTTCACCTTGCTTCATGTGAAAGAGATCAAACTCTTGCGTCAAAGTATTGATTCTAGCTAGCTTTACATCATTAGTTCCTTCATGGGCGACTTGTAATGCATCCCACATTGCCTTAGCCGTTTGGCAATGTGATACGCGAAAGTACTCATCGACCCCTAAGGAAGCTATAATCATGTTTCTAGCTTTCCAATCATACGCATAATTCTTTTCATCCCATTGTGCTTGAGGTTTAGGTATGGTAACGCCAGCATCGTTGGTTATGGTGATAGCCATAGGACCATTGACGATTACATCCCAGATTTTTCTATCAACGGAGTTGATATGAATGCACATACAGTCTTTCCAATAACTATAGTTTTCTCCGGTGAAAACAGGTGCTTTATTATACGCCCCTTTTTGACCGTTCTCCATTTTCTAAAAAGTTATATGCGAAGCACTGGATAAACCGGCGCTCGTGATACCACTTGTTAGACGATAGGGATGGTCTAGAGAGGGGTGAATAGACCACCTTTTCCAACTTAAGAAAAATGTAGCTTTTGAAACGTGATTCCCCAAAATCAAACTTATCGTCTTGAACGATCAAGTTATCGGGGACCGAATATGTGCAATAACCGAAACGGATGAAAACGGTGAATTTTAATTACTCGCTTTAACGAAATTATCAATTTGCTAGCATACACACTTAAAAGAGTCTTACTCGCAATGAACTGTTTAACACAAATTGACCAAAAATTGAATGTGTAATTTTATCAAACACTTGGTGAACGATTTTCACCAAGCTTCAATTTTTGCTTAACTATGAATTTTTACCGAAAACGAATATTGAAAAGGTAAAACTAAAGACGATAAAGAACACGATAGTTTTTAAGGCAGTTCCTCTATCGTCCTCGCAGGAGTACGTCTGCCCCTAATTTCAAATGAAATTAGGAAAGTTTTATTTGATTGCAAAATGTTTAACAAGGAAAGAGTTTATCAATCACCAACTACACACATACAGTAAAATTGAATACAATTCTTTCCTCCCCTTGATTTAATGTATAACCAAGTCAATGTCAATGATGTTCACCGATCAAGACCCCGATCCTTCCTTTTCAATCCTCCGGTTGTAGCAACTTTGATGAGCGAATCTACAATCCCTCAATTCCTTATGCTCGGCTGAATTGAACCCAAAGCGAAGCGATCGTCAAAAACCTTCAAATCAAACCCTTGATGTAGAAGGAAAAACCCTAAGTTTTTATACAAGAAACACCCTCAATAATCTTCACTCAAACAAGACAATAGTCTACCATCGAACCTTATCAACGCACGTTCCTTACTTCGATCGAAAATGATTATTATGTGTGATTTTTGATCAATAAGCGAAAGGTTGAAGATGAGAAGAAGATTGAGTATATCTTTCATGTTTCTTGTTGATTTGCTTGAGAATGATCAAAAACAATATATACCACACCCTTTGAATTAGCCACTTAAACTCAGCAGAAAAACCAGTAATTTTAGCGATAGGTCGACCTGTCCATCTGTGTAGGTCGACCTATTGTCGTCCTGCACTTGTTTTTGTGTCAAACGTGACACATGCGTCGACCTGTAGGGTCGGCGTGCGCATACCTGAGGTTTCCCCAAAGTTCCATGCATCGTCCTGAATTAGCAATGCGTCGACGCATTCTGCTCCAACACGGAATTTTTCTTTAGTCCACCAAATAGGCCGACATGTAGCATTAGTGCGTCGACCTGTTGACTGAATTTTGCCAAAATTGCCTTTCCTTAATGCATCCACTTGATTCCTTTGTTTCCACATTAATTGTGTCAAGTTTACAATGTTTTGACATCATGAAAATACACATTTTCCCTCACAGCTTTGCCCTCCATTAAGCCACTCTCGCCGCTCCTTTCACCGACTTATTACATTCCACTAAATTATGATGGAGTACAAAGGCTATTCTGGCCTTTACAGAGTTGAAAAACAAAATGACCACCATACCGGTGCCAGCTTTGTCTGACTTTACAAAAACATTTACAATTGAAACATATGCTTCTGGTGTAGCCATTTACCATGGAAACCCACCTCAAATTTATGGTAAAAAGTAAAAACTAATTGTGATTCAAGTCATGAGCAAGTGATGCAAAAAGAATGAATGATATGATAATTGTAAAAATGAAAAGTCTCCTAAACATGATATGCTATAGAAAGCGATAAACGAGTACCTTGCTACGTACAACTTTTGTTAGACGATAGGACTGGTCTAGAGGGGGGTGAATAGGCCACCTTTTTCGACTTAAGAAAATTTTAGCTATTTGAAACGTGACTTCCCTGAATCACTTAATCGTCTAAGATGATTATGTTATCGGGGACCGGATATGTGCACTAAACCAAACGGATGAGAATGTCAAGTGATGAATTACGTTTTAACGAATATCTCGATTGTCTCAATTACACACTATATGGTATATTACTCACAATGAACGTTTTCACTAAAATATGAACAAAAAATTTGATTGAGTATTTTTATCGAACACTTGGTGATCGATATTTTACCTAACCTTAGTTTTTGTTCAATAATGGAAATAAACGAAAACAAGTGAAAACGCGATAAAGTAAAAACGATAAGGAACACGATATTTGTTTAGGCAGTTCCTCTATCGTCCTCGCAGGAGTACGTCTGCCCCTAATTTCAAATGAAATTAGGAAAGTTTTATTTGATTGCAAAATGTTTAACAAGGATAGAAAGTACCAATCACCAACTACAATCATGCAGTAAAATTGAAATACAATTCGATCCTCCCCTTGATTCAAGTCGAATCAAGTCAATGTCTAAGATCTTCACGATCAAGACCCCGATCGTTCCTTTCTCAATCCTCCGGTTGTAGCAAGTTTGTTGAGTAGATCTTCAATCTCTCAAACCCTTATGCACGGCTGAATTGATTACTAAGGCGAATCAATCGTCAAAAACCTTCGAACAAAATCTTTGATGAGGAAGGAAAAACCCTAAGGTTTTATACAAGAAACACCCTCAACAATCTTCACTCGAACAAGATGAATGTCTACCGTCGAATCTCGAACAAGACAAACTCTATCGTCGAACCTTATCAAGACACGTTCCTTACTTCGACCAAGAATGATGATTATGTGTGATTCTCGATCAATAAGCGAAAGGTTGAAAATGAGAAGAAGCTGAGTCTATATTTCACGTTTCTTGTTGTTTTGCTATTGAATGATCACTTGAGTATTTATACCATATTTGATGCATATACCAATTTGAACACAGCAGAAAAACTAGATTAATTAGCGACAGGTCGACCTGCTCTCTGCATAGGTCGACCTATTGAGTTTGTTGCACCTGAGAAAGAGGAATGTATGACACTTGCGTCGACCTGAAGGGTCGGCGTGCGCATTCCCGTGAGTTCCCCAAAATCCTGTGCGTCGACCTGCTCCATCCATGCGTCGACGCATTTTCCTTTTTCATCTGAGGTTCAAAAGCTGGATGCGTCGACCTGAAGGGTCAGCGTGCGCATACCCGAGATAAACTCAAAGTTCCATGCGTCGACTTATGCATGTAATGCGTCGACGCATTCACTCCTTACTTGGAATCTTTCAGAATCAGCTTGCAATGGGTCGACCTATTGCATCCATGAGTCGACCTATTAGTGTCTTGTGGTCAAAGATACTTGTCTTTGTTGCATTAGCTCGGTTTCTCAGATTCCAATTGGGTTGTAGTTGATTCACAATGTTTTGACGTCATGAAAACTACACCTTGCCCTCACATACTCCCCCTTTTTGATGATGGCAAAAATTGTGAATCTTTGTATCGAGGCATTGCTTAACCGAGGTTCTTGCTCCCCCTTTCTGTATGCTCCCCCTATCTTGGTGCATGTGTTTTCCATTGCTTGCTGATTCACTCAGTTTTCTCCCCCTTTGACAACATCAAAAAGAGACAGGCAGTATTATACATATATGGTGAAATAACATAGTTCAGTTTTGATCATTTTTAAGCCCTTTTGCAATCATAATCATAAAGCATTCATTCACATAAAACAATGCTGAATGATAAAATAAACGACAATATAACATAAATAGCTAAACGATAATGAGCACATAGCTCAATTCAAATCCTTACACAAACACAAAGTACGGTAGAATTATGTCTAGCAGAAAATAAAATTAAGTCACAAAATACAAATAACATGTTCATGACAATATGGAAATGTTGAATGTAAAGAAAATCAAAAGAGAACACTAGGCATTTGCATCATCATCTCCTTCTTGAGCCGATGGTGGTGGTTGAGACGAATGAACTGGAGGAAATGGGCAGTGTTGCATGAAGGCACTTGTGAAGGAGGAGATTTGGTTGCTCTGGGCATTCAACATGCCATAGAGCGTGTTGTACCTTTGCTCTTGAAGTGTCATGTAGGCGGTAAACTGAGCACCTTGCTCAATGACACGAGCGGTTAGAGTGGTTAGGCGCTCATTCATCAAATTTTGATTTTTAATTTGTTGAAGACGCATAGCCTACATCAATTGTGTAATATTCGAGCCGCCAGTTTCAGCACCCACATCTTCATCTTCATCTTCACCTGCAATGTCTTCCTCTTCATCAATGTTCATTTCGTCCTCATCTTCTCAATTGAGATCCGGATTGTTGCCTCGTAGAACAGCACCATAGGCACCCGTGGCGCGATTGTAGAAAAATCCCATCATATTCAGTGTCTTCTTGGTGAATTCTTGGTCAATGGATATGGTCTTCTTTGGAAGCCGCTGAGATGGAATGTTGACTTTGTTAAGCACCCATTGGATGAGAGATGCATATCCAATAGCGGTTCCTCTACCTGATTCCTTTAATTCAAACATACGCTTCGCAATAAAATGAGGCCAATTGACCGGAATTTGGCTCTTAATCAACCAAACTAAGTACACTTCTTGTTGGTCAACACGAGAGTATCCACCTTGTTTAGGTCGGATGATACGTGCCACAATCCATTGTAGAATTCTGTCAACAATGTTTAAGAGACCTGTAGTAGCGGACCGAGGAAACAAATTGCTTTGGACTATATGGTCAGCATGAGGGCGTCGCAACATGTTGTTCAGAGCAACATTATAGTCAAATTGGGTCATCACATTTGTATCAGTTACCGTGACGGCATTCTCACGGAGTGGAAATAGACCCAATTGCCTCCAAGTGTTGTCGGTGATGACGTATGTGGTTGTACCCATCTGAAAGTTGAAGGAACTCCCTTGGAAGTGTCCTTGCATACCATTATAGAAAACCCTTACCAGATCCTCATTGTACTCATGGCTTAGTTCAAGAAAAGTACCCCAATTTTGAACTTCAATTAGTTCCATTACCTGTTGAAGATGAAGTCTTCGTAGAGTTCCGGTGAACAGCATGAATTGTTTGATGACTTTTCGGTTTCTGAAGTGGGAAGAGTAGGATTCCATAAGAGCATCAGGAATGAGAGATAAGGCATCCTCTACTTCAGGTTGTTGTTGAGAGGAAGAGTCTTCTCTGCTTGCTCTCTTTCTCAGCGATTTATGGGAAGCCATGGATGAGTGAGAGAGAGAGGAGATGAGTGATTCTTAGGGTTTTTGGGAGAGTGTCGGCGCAAGAGTAGAAGGAAGATAATGAAATAGCTTTGTGTTCCCTTTTAAAAATGTAACCTAATTTTGAAAATTTGCGAACGATGCGTCGACCTATGCAGTGGATGCGTCGACGCATGAGCCTTAAGTTTTTGAAATTTATTTTTGAGTAGGTCGACTCACATAAGGAGTAGGTCGACCTAAGGCTTGCAAATTTCAAAATTTGGCAGTATACAATGAATGTATGCATGTTATGACCAAATCTTGCATAGAATAAACATATTGATGAACACATTTCAACTTTACCATAGTGATACCTTACCATGAAGTGAGTTTTATGGTTGAAACGATATTACCTTTACACAAGGGAGATGAGAAACAAGCCCTCACATATCATTTAATGAACACTTCAAACATTGTGAGAGCATAGATAATGATAATAAATAAAGCATATGCAACTACTCATAGTTGCAACCTATCCGATATATCAAGAACGCCGAGTTCCCTACTGTCGCACGCTCGCGAAAAATGAACAGAGTCGCCACTAATATATTTATCCCAAAAAGGGAAAGGAATATCAGGAAACCTAACAAAGAATAAGAGCGAGGTCTTTCGACCAGAGAATCTAGGTACGGGAGTCGGCTACGCAAGGGGAAGGTATTAGCACCCCTCACGCCCATCGTACTCGATGGTATCCACCTATGTTTGTTTCTATCTAAAGGGTGTGTACTATGTCTATGTCTATATGCGAATGAATGCAAAATGTAGGGAAAAGAAAGAATTGTACTCGCACGGGCCCTACCCCGCTGCCTACGTATCCTTTTCAGGAATCAGAGTTACCGTAGCTCGGCTCACATGTTTCTGTTTTTTTTGTGTTTTTTTAGTTGGGCGGAGTTAACGTTCGCGCTCTTGCATAAGGGGACAGTCTACGATGCGTTCGAGCGGAAATAACATTGCGCTTAAGAAAGAAAAGAGAGAGAGAGAGAGAATTTGGTTTGTGTCTTTTAGGGTAATTCCATGATGACGAAAACCCACTACAAGGCTTCTCACCACTTCCTTACTTTGTTTTAAGTCTGAACCTTTATTAAGAATTTTGAATGTTTTTGGTTGGTGTTTTTTAAGGGAGATTTGTTTGTGACTTAGATCATACCAAAAAAGAGTTTTTTTTGAAAATTTAGAGAATGCACATCGAGGTCTACACCACAATCGTTTCTCTAAATAGCGGTTAAGAAATACACCTTTTTGAATATTTAGAGAATGCACATCGAGGCCTACGCCACAATCGTTTCTCTAAATAGCGGTTAAGAAATACACCGAGGCCTACGCCTCAATCATTTCTCCTCCGCTAAGTAGGAAAGAACATACATCAGGGCCTACGCCCCAATCATTTCTTTCCTACTACGAAAAGAAAAGAAAAAAGGTATGATCCTTATCAGTATTTATTAGATTTTTTAAGGTTGAAAAGAAAAGAAAATGAGAAAGGGAATTAAACCTATTTTCTAATCTAATGTTATTTTATGTACAAAGGAAATCTAGATCTAATGATCAATATAAATTGCATAAATGCATAAGAAATAATAGACAAAAACTATACGATTCATCAAGGAACATATAAAGCAAACATGAAAGGTTCAATTAAATTTCTACCCAAAATTATTTACAAAAAGATTCAAAGCAACAAATACAAGTACACTATGAAAAAATGATTTATTAAAGGTATCAAAACAATAAAAAAATCAACAAAAATTATGACAATTACTTACATACCCTAAAATACTCAAGAATATTTTTTATACATTTTTTATGTGAGTCAGAAAAGAATTATGAGTTAAAAAGTAAGAGAAAACAAAATTAAAATAGAAAAAATAGAATCTAAACTTCAGGGGGGTGTGATAGTATTTTCTGATGAACTGAAATGGTGTTATGAAGATTTTGGGCCAGAAGCAGGGGGGTGGGAACAACAATCTAGCGCTAAGGCCCAGTCCAGTAGGATGTGGTGTATTAGAAGTTAGGAGGTGTAAATAAGGAAACATGGAAGGCCCAAGCGCATGGCCCAGAATGCTTCACAAACCAACCCAATCTTATTTCATTTCATTTTATTCTTCTTCAACATGTGAAATTAATGTACCATATGATTATTATGTATGTAACGTGATTTAATAGAATATAGCACTCTTATCAATTGGTCAAAGCATAACTAAGTCACTAAAAGACAAAAATCAATCCATAGGCCAATCAGTACTCGCCACGTAATGGAAAAATCATGTGAATAAAACAAAAGCCACCATAAGATTGGAGCAAGGACCAATGTGTTCCTGACACGTGCGCATGCTAAAGAGAAACGTTTTAAAAGACTCAGACGCCGGAGCCCTAGCTCCGGTCGTCTTCTCCGGCGAGGCTCACGGTGGCGGCGATTGCTTATGCCTAGAAACGAATAAAAGTACTACTGTTCCATTCAAAATCTTCCACTGAGTTCAGATCCACAATTATATTTTCCTAATTCTTACTAGATCATTCAAACTGAAGCCAAATTTAGAGCCCTAATGTAACTAAAACTTCTAACAATCCATGGTGAACACATACAATAACACTAAAGCATACATACTGAAGAGGTTCCAAGAAACTTACCTGAAGGCTCTTGGATCAAGATTTTGAGAAAAAACTCCACTAGCTACCTCCTTTGGTCTTCGATTCTTGGTGGTACAAGTACTGATGCATAAACTCTCGCAAGCAAAATGAGGAACCTCCTAATGCTCAATGATGATGATGATTACGGGAGGTTGAAGGTGATTATAAGGTGATTGAAACTGAACGTGAAGATTGAAGGTTATGGAGTTATGGTGGTTGTTGAATGATGATGATGAAGATTGAGAAGCAGTTACAAGTTTGTTGCAAGTTTGTTAGGATTCGTTGATGAAGGTTGCAGAGATGAAGTCGCTATGGTGTTTAGATGAAGATAGAGATGAGAGAGAGATAATCCGAGGGTGAGAAGAGAAGAGTGTGATGATTCTATGGAGATTGAAGAGATGAGAATGGAGGTTAGTTGAGGTGGTTAGGGCGGTTATGGAGGTTGATGGTTGTTGTTAGAGAGTTTGTTACATGGAAGTGAAGATGAGAGAGAGAAGGAAGAGAGTGATGAGAGGAGAAGAGAGAGTGAGTTTGAAACTGAAAAAGAAAATGAGTGTGTGTGAGTGTGAATGAAGGTGATGTTCTATTTATATGGTGAGGTGGTACATGGAGAGCATTGTGTGGTAGCTTGTAGAGAAGTATTTTTTTTCACAAACTTAATGAGCAAGTTTGATTCATTTGGCAAGTTTCTCTCACGCCTTTTTTTGCTTCAGTAATGATGCCTGGCTGTATGAGTAAAAATTGATGCTGAAGTGGACTGCTCATTATGCTTAAAAATGTCAAAATATTTTCTAAGTCTTTTTACTTTCCCTTTTTAGCCTAACTTCCAAAAATGGAAACTTTGGTAATTTCTTGATGTTATTATTCCTTTGACTTTTCTTTGACCGTTTTTTTCACCAAAAGTTAATATTTGAGAATCGACCCTGATTTTGACAAAAAAAAGTCAATTGTTTGACTTTTTCAACTTCAGATGAATTTTCCGATTAATCGATCCCCGATTCCACTTCCAATTAACCATTAACCAAAGAAAATAAGTTGCACACCCTCACCCGAGCCTCATTCCTTCTCACCCTATCAAGTCATCTCCTGATTAAATGTTGACCAAAAAGTCAATTGCGTTGACTTTGGTCAGAAACCCTGATTTGGGAGACCAGATGATTTGCAAGCTTGTACCCTTCAATCAATGCCTTGAGTTTAAGGTTGTGACACCCTAATTCAAGTAAACCTAGCTCCTTTCATGACCCTTGATCCCTTTCCAGATTATTGATTAATGAATGCATGAGTTATGTTAGTGCCCTAATGGAAATATGATGCATATGAAATGAGAAGCCTAAGCCAGTTAGAAATAAAAGGGGTAGGACAAATTTGGGGTATGACAGCTGCCCCTATTTAATCATCTTAAACCTGAAGGTGAGATTGGCATTGGCCTTTCGAACATTCAAGGTATAAGAAGATTAAATATCAAGACCTGAAATTTGTCCTGAAATGATGGTGATGTAAGTGTTATCCTTATTTTTATATTTTGATATCTGCTGGGGAAAGATAATTTTGTTTTTTTTTTCTGGTGGAATGAGTTTACAGTGGGTAATTGGATTTGAATGTGGGTAGCTTGTAACGTGGTAGCGGTGTCAATATAGGGTTCTCAAAGAGAATGGTTGTTACGTGGAACAGTAATTGAAAGATATGGACTTGACGGAGAGATAAGATAACATAGACGAGTGTCGAAGAAGGACACAGACGAGCATCGAAAGAGAAACACAGACGAGTGTTTGGACCAATACAGACGAGTATCGAAAGAAACAGACAAGTATTAAAAGAATAGCACAGACGAGCGCTTGAATCAATACAGACGAGTATCGAAATAATATCACAGACGAGTGTTTAAAAGAGAAACACAGACGAGCGTTTGAATCAATACAGACGGGTATCGAAAGAAGATACAGACGAGTATTAAAAGAGAAACACAGACGAGCGTTTGAATCAATACAGACGAGTATCGAAGGAACAACACAGACGAGTGTTGAATCAATACAGACGAGTATCGAAAGGAGATACAGACGAGTACCAAAAGAATAGGACATACGAGTGTTTGAATCAATACAGACGAGTATCGAAGGAACAACACAGACGAGCGTTGAATCAATACAGACGAGTATCGAAAGGAGATACAGACGAGTACCAAAAGAATAACACATACGAGTGTTTGAATCAGTACAGACGAGTATCGAAGGAACAACACAGACGAGCGTTGAATCAATACAGACGAGTATCGAAAGGAGATACAAATGAGTACCAAAAGAATAACACATACGAGTGTTTGACTCAATACAGACGAGTATCAAAAGAATAACACAAACGAGTGTTTGAATCAATACAGACGAGTATCGAAAGAAGATACAGACGAGTATCAAAAGAATGACACAGACGAGTGTGTTGAGAAGCTTGGTAGATGGACTCACTAGGGATTGGGAATTGGTTTTGAAATAGTTTGCCAGGACGGAAGGCAAAGGATTCACAACACGGGGGTTGGACCAGAAAATTTTGTCCGCATGAGGGAAAATAACCACGTAGACTAGTAACGACTAGACTCGACCCAAAAGACAGCAGTACATACTAAAGAATCACGGAGATATCGATGCTTGCGAAGCCTAAGAATTACATTAATCCCTCAGGCCAAAGGCGGGGTGTAACTCTTCAAGAGCGGCAATTATTCAAATTGCCACACACCAAGTATGGTTATCCAAACGATTGAAAAATGAGATGGGTTGAATGCTCACCCTCATTCGCACTCTAATTTGCACACAACATACGGGAAATAACCATGAAAAGACTAGAGACGACTAGACTCGACAAGAAGATGATAGTAACCACTGGGATTACGGGAATATCGATGCTTACGAAGCATAAGAACTACATTAATCCCTCAGGCCAAAAGGCGGGGTGTAACTCTTCGGAGCGGCAATCGTTCGAATTGCCACACACCAAGTATGGTTATTCAAACGATTGAAAAATGAGATGGGTTGAATGCCCACCCTCATTCACGCTCTAATCTGCACGCAGCACATGGGAAATAACCTCGGAGACAACGATTCTGACGAAGAAAGACATTGTGTCCGATCCATATTGGAGAGAAAAAACGAGACTTCTTCTGGGGATTGAAGATACCAGGTACCGGCACTGTGGCTGGAGGAGATTTGTAATGTAGTAGCAGATATCAATCGGAATTTGTAAGGACAAATTTTTATGTGGGGAAGTATCGTCGTCTTGATTGAGTGCTGATTTGTATTATCTGGCTTATGCTCTATATGCATGTTTGAATTTTTCTATGGCGTAATGCTCCATTTTGATGGATATGCTATGCTTTTGAGGATGCAATGTTGTATGCAATGAATACTATATGCAGAGTGCCAAATAAAGGCATTAGTGAGGTAAACACCAGGGAGAACCCCCTTAGTATTAAGAATTCTGTAGAAATGCCAATAGATATTGGAATTTGACTTGCAAGATGCCCCTTTTTTTACTTAAAGAATAACTTCTGACTTCTCACCATGTGCCATTGCTTGGAGAATTTTCAGCTTGAGGAGATTCCCTCGATTCATCATGTTGGGGACGAAAGATCCAGGTAATGAGCTTTGATTAGGGAAGTAGAACAACTCCTAGGAGAAATAAACTCATATGCTTGAGGAATGGAACAAACTCTCAGGAGAAATAAACTCCTATGCTTGGGGAGAGACTTTTCTAGGAGAAGCGAGCTCCTATAACTCATGAAATTGTGCCCCAAATTTCATGACCCATGAAGGAATTTGCCCTAAAGAATCCTTGGAGAGATTTGTTGAATCTCGACGTAACTGCCCCAGATTGGTTGAACTCAAGAGAGATTCCTTGACGTGATTGCCCCAGATTGATCAAAACTTGAAGAGATTTATCGACATGATTGCCCCAGATATGCTGAATTTGAGAGGTCAAACCTCGATTCAATTGCCCCTGATTAGGTACGTTTTACTGGGATCCTCAAGCTTTCATTGTTTTGAAGTCAAACAAACATGGAAACACTTTACCACGCTCAACGGAGTCTTCAAACTCTTCCCCTCAGGGTAATCAAAGAAAGAATCAACTGTTCATGCCCAATGGAGTTTTTAGAGAACCTGCCTCTTGATGGTCAACATTTGAAATGATTGGATTTTCACTCCACGGGGTCCTTAAGTCTCGTTACTGTGACATGATCGAGCTCTTCACTGATTCTCATCATGGAAATTTCTTTAATGTTAAGCAAATGTATTGCATGCAGAAAAATGTTAATTCTAAGAATGATAATCCTAATGCAAAGCCTATGTTAGTCTTGATGTTTAAAGAAACTTTTTATGAAATGAGGTTGCGACCTCTTGTGACTGAATCACTAGTTGACACAACCTCGATTTTTGCATATGGAAGAAAAAGCAAGCATACGATACCAACATGGATATGTGTCAGACTTCATTAGGAGTCAGTTAAACGCTATCTCATCAGAGTGCACTTTCAAAGTAAACCCTACTTCAATTAGGACTTTTAAGGGTTGTAACTTGGCCGGGTTCACGGTTTTCAGAAAACAAAGGATTTTTAGGCTCAAAATTATTTGGTACCCACCCCCTTCGTGATGTTCTCCATTCCTAGGTTCTATTAACTCAACATGAGTGTTCATTCCTCACAAGGAATTCTGAGATGGTTGAAGAATCAATGAGGTTTTTTTTGGATATGGCGGTCGCTCACCTTTTATTCTTCTGATTCATTATCACACGACTTTGTTCTTGCTTGGAAATTTCATCATCTTTTTTCTCATGCTTCTTTTGCCATTTTTCTTTTCATCCTTTTCTTCTTATTTTATTATTTTTTGCCATTTTTTTTTGCTATATTTTTTTTGAAGAAGCCGTGTGACCTCGCATTATCTTTGATTCGTTGGAGGTGATTGCGACTGCCTCACTCCTTTGATTTGATGAAGGACTACCATTGTGGTATCGTCATCTCTTGATCTCTTGATGGAATAAGGACAATCATTGCGGTTTTGACATTCCTCAACCTTTTGAAGGATAACCATTGTTGTATCCTTGGATGCATACCCTTTTGGTGAGTTTTGAACACTCGATCAAGTTAAATGAACACTACCCTGCCCCAAGGTTAAAATAAGGGTTTTTATGATTAGAAAATAAACTCCTACTTCAAGGCTCAAAGGGGTTGACGAGGGTCTATCTCCCTTATATCTCCAGTGTTTGGGGATTTGAAATAATGTCTGTACATCCTCAGTAGGGTTTTTGTTCAAAAACACACGATTAGAGATTTTGCATTTTAATTTTTCATCATTCTCCCTCAGCTTTTTGCCTAAGCAAGCGATTAGTAAAGTTGGTATCGTAATGCCAAAAACATTTTATGAGTGAAAACGAATGGATTTCTTCAAGACAAACATAAACAATGTATTATGACTTTCATTCAGAAATTAACAAGCTTTTACATGCTAGCAAGGCTTAAACAAACAATGAAATGTTACAAATGAGAATGCAATAAAGAACTGAATGGCTGCCCTTGATGAGGAGACTTGACTCCGTCTGGACTTATTGTTGTTGAATTCCTTCTGCAGTTTTGATACCCTCTTGAGACTTTAGTTTGTGCATGAACCTCGTGATATGAATCAACCATGTCTTGCCCCTTGTCTCTGAATGACATACAATCCTCAGTTGAATGGATTTGTGCCCCACCATGGTAGTTACTTAGCATTATCACGTGTTCCTTCCAAACACTTCAGATTACTTCAAAAGAGAACTCCAACAAAGTCACCCCAGAGTTGTAAACTTTTGCCTCACTTTAGGGATTCGAGCAATGCGAGTGATGCAATGCTCATGATAAGAGTACGTCTTGCTTATCCCTCCGTCGAGAGCCCCAAGCATAGATGTTGTAGTAGTAATCGCCATCATAAATGGGAGAAACCTTGTATGGTCATCAGATTGAGGAGATCTATTCGTGGTGAAGAAGACCCAATACACGAATCTTAACCAACTTAAACTCCGACAAACGGGGAAGAAACTGGGCATAAGGCAATAGAGTCACATCAATTTGTTTCTCACATTCTTTTCGTCTCTGTTAACAAGCGAAGGCCACTGAGAAGGAAATTCTGAGAAAAGGAAACCGGGATATGAAGCAGAACATTGAGAATGAGAAGCGTTGTGTAGAACACTCTTGATTACTGTCTGACAGAAGATTCTGGCGAATTCACCCAGGAATTTGTAATCTTTTAGGTATTCGAACAATGCAAATGGTGCAATGCTCAAGATAAGAATACGTCTTGCTTATCCCTCAATCGGGAGCCCCAAGCAACTTCCACATATGTACAAGAGATAATTACCTATTTAGCTTCAATATCCAAACCATTCAGAGTGATATTAAATGACCCTTGTAGTTCTTGATATCAGACACTAGGCACAAACCAACAAAGTATAAGTCGATGGAGTCACGACCTTCTATGACTTTCAACCTTTTCTTCAAGAGGTGGAATCTTATGTCAATTTCAATACTCGGAAACTTGAAGACTTCAATGATGTGAATTCTCCTTACCAAGAACAGGAATCTCAACATTATTTCGGACATTCTGATTGATAAGACCTTCTCATGGGTGAGATTAACATTGCATTTGGCCTTTGAAGAACTTATCTCAACTCTTCTTGTCAAAGAGAAAAGGCTTGAATAACCTCCATACATTGATTCATGTAAGCCCCCATTTATGTTCTTATCTCAGTCAAAACCCCACGGAGTTGTTTCATTGTTAACTTTCGAGCACATAACGGTGAGAAGTCAATTTTGTTGCTGAAGTCAGAATCTGAGTAGAAAGGGCCCCCACAAGCCTCTGATAGAACCATGAAATGCATGATAGTGTGAATGCATGTTTTCATTTATGGAGAATCCTAAATTCTTTTCACACACTTTTGTTTCTCTTTTCTTTTCTCCTTTTTTAAAATCAAAGCTCTTTTTTTTTGTATAGAGTATCTTTTCTTTTCTTTTTTTTTTCGTTTTTTCGTTTCTTTTCTTCTTTTTTTGAAACAGACTTTAGAATCCCCCACAAATGAAGTGGATAAAGTAATGATGTTATGCAATGCACAAGCATGGGATCAAGGTCCATATAATCTTAGTAACCACTGTACAATCCTCTGAATATCTGATGTAGGTCAGATGTCATGAGATCAAAGGTCCGTCATAGGTATCTCAGAACCATAGGAACAATAGTCACCAACAGAACTGATCAGTTACCGACAGAACCTGAGTCACCAACGGTACCTGTCATGTATATCCCTCCCCACTCACAGGTGAATCTAGGTCAGGGTAGGTCAAAATGGCAACCAGCGTTATCAGTCCTCCTGAGGTACCACCATTGTTGCATCTACATGCCAACAATGATACCCCATTTGGACCTCGACTGGGCGTGGGTCTCATGATCGCACTAGACAAGACCTGACATCTCATCGGCGTTATGACTATCCACTCTATCCTAGGTGTCCTATGTGTCAACTCTGGCCTGGGTATTGGGCCTTTTACCTCATAGAAACAACCCACCCAACCTGCAAACAAAGAAAATATGTGGTCCCCACGGGGACCCATAATATAGTCCAGATGCATGCGGAAAGTAAACATGATATGCAAGTAGGAGATAAACACGATATGCAAGCATATATATACAAGATGTAAGCATATAAACAAACAAAGAGACACCCAATAAAGAAACAAACAAAGGCTAGGATCGACTCGCTAAGTACGGACCCGCAATAGGTCTAACATCCCCAGCAGAGTCGCCAGCTGTCGCACGCTCGCGAAAAATGAACATAGTCGCCACTAATATATTTATCCCAAAAAGGGAAAGGAATATCAGGAAACCTAACAAAGAATAAGAGCGAGGTCTTTCGACCAGAGAATCTAGGTACGGGAGTCGGCTACGCAAGGGGAAGGTATTAGCACCCCTCACGCCCATCGTACTCGATGGTATCCACCTATGTTTGTTTCTATCTAAAGGGTGTGTACTATGTCTATGTCTATATGCGAATGAATGCAAAATGTAGGGAAAAAAAAGAATTGTACTCGCACGGGCCCTACCCCGCTGCCTACGTATCCTTTTCAGGAATCAGAGTTACCGTAGCTCGGCTTACATGTTTCTGTTTGTTTTTGTGTTTTTTTAGTTGGGCGGAGTTAACGTTCGGGCTCTTGCATAAGGGGACAGCCTACGATGCGTTCGAGCAGAAATAACATTGCCCTTAAGAAAGAAAAGAGAGAGAGAGAATTTGGTTTGTGTCTTTTAGGGTAATTCCATGATGACGAAAACCCACTACAAGGCTTCGCACCACTTCCTTACTTTGTTTTAAGTCTGAACCTTTATTAAGAATTTTGAGTGTTTTTGGTTGGTGTTTTTTAAGGGAGATTTGTTTGTGACTTAGATCATACCAAAAAAGAGTTTTTTTTGAATATTTAGAGAATGCACATCGAGGTCTACACCACAATCGTTTCTCTAAATAGCGGTTAAGAAATACATCTTTTTGAATATTTAGAGAATGCACATCGAGGCCTACGCCACAATCGTTTCTCTAAATAACGGTTAAGAAATACACTGAGGCCTTCGCCTCAATCATTTCTCCTCCGCTAAGTAGGAAAGAACATACATCGGGGCCTACGCCCCAATCATTTCTTTCCTACTACGAAAAGAAAAGAAAAAAGGTATGATCCTTATCAGTATTTATTAGATTTTTTAAGGTTGAAAAGAAAAGAAAATGAGAAAGGGAATTAAACCTATTTTCTAATCTAATGTTATTTTATGTACAAAGGAAATCTAGATCTAATGATCAATATAAATTGCATAAATGCATAAAAAATAATAGACAAAAACTATACGATTCATCAAGGAATATATAAAGCAAACATGAAAGGTTCAATTAAATTTCTACCCCAAATTATTTACAAAAAGAATCAAAGCAAAAAATACAAGTACACTATGAAAAAATGATTTATTAAAGGTATCGAAACAATAAAAAAATAAACAAAAATTATGACAATTACTTACATACCCTAAAATAATCAAGAATATTTTTTATACATTTTTTATGTGAGTCAGAAAAGAATTATGAGTTAAAAAGTAAGAGAAAACAAAATTAAAATAGAAAAAATAGAATCTAAACTTCAGGGGGGTGTGATAGTATTTTCTAATGAACTGAAATGGTGTTATGAAGATTTTGGGCCAGAAGCAGAGGGGTGGGAACAACAATCTAGCGCTAAGGCCCAGTCCAGTAGCATGTGGTGTATTAGAAGTTAGGAGGTGTAAATAAGGAAACGTGGAAGGCCCAACCGCGTGGCCCAGAATGCTTCACAAACCAACCCAATCTTATTTCATTTTATTTTATTCTTCTTCAACATGTGAAATTAATGTACCATATGATTATTATGTATGTAACGTGATTTAATAGAAAATAGCACTCTTATCAATTGGTCACAGCATAACTAAGTCACTAAAAGACAAAAATCAATCCATAGGCCAATCAGTACTCGCCACGTAATGGAAAAATCATGTGAATAAAACAAAAGCCACCATAAGAATGGAGCAAGGACCAATGTGTTCCTGACACGTGCGCATGCTAAAGAGAAACGTTTTAAAAGACTCAGACGCCGGAGCCCTAGCTCCGGTCGTCTTCTCCGGCGAGGCTCACGGTGGCGGCGATTGCTTGTGCCCAGAAACGAATAAAAGTACTACTGTTCCACTCGAAATCGTCCACTGAGTTCAAATCCACAATTATATTCTCCTAATTCTTACTAGATCATTCAAACTGAAGCCAGCTTTAGAGCCCTAATGTAACTAAAACTTCTAACAATCCATGGTGAACACATACAATAACACTAAAGCATACATACTGAAGAGGTTCCAAGAAACTTACCTGAAGGCTCTTGGATCAAGATTTTGAGAAAAAACTCCACTAGCTACCTCCTTTGGTCTTCGATTCTTGGTGGTACAGGTACTGATGCATAAACTCTCGCAAGCAAAATGAGGAACCTCCTGAAGCTCGATGATGATGATGATTACGGGAGGTTGAAGGTGATTATAAGGTGATTGAAACTGAACATGAAGATTGAAGGTTATGGAGTTATGATGGTTGTTGAATGATGATGATGAAGATTGAGAAGCAGTTACAAGTTTGTTGCAAGTTTGTTAGGATTCATAGATGAAGGTTGCAGAGATGAAGTCGCTATGGTGTTTAGATGAAGATAGAGATGAGAGAGAGATAATCCGAGGGTGAGAAGAGAAGAGTGTGATGATTCTATGGAGACTGAAGAGATGAGAATGGAGGTTAGTTGAGGTGGTTAGGGCGGTTATGGAGGTTGATGGTTGTTGTTAGAGAGTTTGTTACATGGAAGTGAAGATGAGAGAGAGAAGGAAGAGAGTGATGAGAGGAGAAGAGAGAGTGAGTTTGAAACTGAAAAAGAAAATGAGTGTGTGTGAGTGTGAATGAAGGTGGTGTTCTGTTTATATGGTGAGGTGGTACATGGAGAGCATTGTGTGGTAGCTTGTAGATAAGTATTTTTTTTCACAAACTTAATGAGCAAGTTTGATTCATTTGGCAAGTTTCTCTCACGCCTTTTATTGCTTCAGTAATGATGCCTGGCTGTATGAGTAAAAACTGATAGATTCCAAGGGTACTTGCTTCAAGTTTAAGCACATGCCTCGGGCTACAATTCTATCCATGATACCATCTTTAAGTGCATATATTTCAAGCTGTGGCTCACCAATGGGTCTAGTCTTATGATCAATTTAAAGTTGGCATGTAATAGAAGATCTTTGATGTTGAGAATATCAGGAAATAATGCTTGGGAACATGAGCAAAATGGCCTTGAACTATAAGAAAACTGGATGCAGTTGTAACAATTTTGACAGTTTTAACACTATCCTTCCACCGGTGGAAGTATAGTGTAAAAAGGGTCAAAAATGACTTTGCATGGTCATGACTTTGAGCCTTTGTATCTTACTCCACATATAATCAAAAGCTTGGATTCTTGTACCAAATGAAAGAGGACATGGAAGAGAATAGATTTGGATTGGGATTGGCTTAATAAGACATTTACAATCCTCTAAAATTGACCTTATATTTGGCACACCATCTGTTTGGTGAAATACCTTGCGCGTGCCCTGGGACCCTGCCTAGCCTTATGTCATGGGATACTCTTGCATGGTCACCACTTTGAAGCTTTGTAACTCACTCAATATACATCCAATTTCCATGATTTTGGTACCAGTGGGAATAGAACATGGAGAGGAAGAGATTGGTGCCACGTTTGTATTTTTGGGGTCCATGTAGTGATCTAGAATTGACCTCAAAGATGGCATGCCACGTGCTTGATGAAATGCTTCACGCGTGCCCATAAATTTGCCCAGCTTTATGACTTGTATTTCAATGAAAAGTTCAAACTTCAAACCTTCATAACTCTTCAACCAAGCATCCAATGGAAAAGTGTCCAATTACAAAGTTTTAGAGGACCATGAGATGAACATTTCTTATGTTGAGCTTGTCTTGAAATTCTTCCATATGCCACGTGTAAATTGATGCTGAAGTGGACTGCTCATTATGCTTAAAAATGTCAAAATATTTTCTAAGTCTTTTTACTTTCCCTTTTTAGCCTAACTTTCAAAAATGGAAACTTTGGTAATTTCTTGATGTTATTATTCCTTTGACTTTTCTTAGACCGATTTTTTCACCAAAAGATAATATTTGAGAATCGACCCTGATTTTGACAAAAAAAAGTCAACTGTTTGACTTTTTCAACTTCAGATGAATTTTCCGATTAATCGATCCCCGATTCCACTTCCAATCAACCATTAACCAAAGAAAATAAGTTGCACACCCTCACCCGAGCCTCATTCCTTCTCACCCTATCAAGTCATCTCCTGATTAAATGTTGACCAAAAAGTCAATTGCGTTGACTTTGGTCAGAAACCCTGATTTGGGAGACCAGATGATTTGCAAGCTTGTACCCTTCAATCAATGCCTTGAGTTTAAGGTTGTGACACCCTAATTCAAGGAAACCTAGCTCCTTTCATGACCCTTGATCCCTTTCCAGATTACTGATTAATGAATGCGTGAGTTATGTTAGTGCCCTAATGGAAAGATGATGCATATGAAATGAGAAGCCTAAGCCAGTTAGAAATAAAAGGGGTAGGACAAATTTGGGGTATGACAGCTGCCCCTATTTAATCATCTTAAACCTGAAGGTGAGATTGGCGTTGGCCTTTCGAACATTCAAGGTATAAGAAGATTAAATATCAAGACCTGAAATTTGTCCTGAAACGATGGTGATGTAAGTGTTATCCTTATTTTTATATTTTGATATCTGCTAGGGAAAGAGAATTTTGTTTTTTTTCTGGTGGAATGAGTTTACAGTGGGTAATTGGATTTGAATGTGGGTAGCTTGTAACGTGGTAGCGGTGTCAATATAGGGTTCTCAAAGAGAATGGTTGTTACGTGGAACAGTAATTGAAAGATATGGACTTGACGGAGAGATAAGATAACATAGACGAGTGTCGAAGAAGGACACAGACGAGCATCGAAAGAGAAACACAGACGAGTGTTTGGACTAATACAGACGAGTATCGAAAGAAACAGACAAGTATTAAAAGAATAGCACAGACGAGCGCTTGAATCAATACAGTCGAGTATCGAAAGAATATCACAGACGAGTGTTTAAAAGAGAAACACAGACGAGCGTTTGAATCAATACAGACGAGTATCGAAAGAAGATACAGACGAGTATTAAAAGAGAAACACAGACGAGCGTTTGAATCAATACAGACGAGTATCGAAGGAACAACACAGACGAGTGTTGAATCAATACAAACGAGTATCGAAAGGAGATACAGACGAGTACCAAAAGAATAGGACATACGAGTGTTTGAATCAATACAGACGAGTATCGAAGGAACAACACAGACGAGCGTTGAATCAATACAGACGAGTATCGAAAGGAGATACAGACGAGTACCAAAAGAATAACACATACGAGTGTTTGAATCAGTACAGACGAGTATCAAAGGAACAACACAGGCGAGCGTTGAATCAATACAGACGCGTATCGAAAGGAGATACAAATGAGTACCAAAAGAATAACACATACGAGTGTTTGACTCAATACAGACGAGTATCAAAAGAATAACACAAACGAGTGTTTGAATCAATACAGACGAGTATCGAAAGAAGATACAGACGAGTATCAAAAGAATGACACAGACGAGTGTGTTGAGAAGCTTGGTAGATGGACTCACTAGTGATTGGGAATTGGTTTTGAAATAGTTTGCCAGGACGGAAGGCAAAGGATTCACAACACGGGGGTTGGACCTGAAAATTTTGTCCGCATGAGGGAAAATAACCACGGAGACTAGTAACGACTAGACTCGACCCAAAAGACAGCAGTACATACTAAAGAATCACGGAAATATCGATGCTTGCGAAGCCTAAGAATTACATTAATCCCTCAGGCCAAAGGCGGGGTGTAACTCTTCAAGAGCGGCAATTATTCAAATTGCCACACACCAAGTATGGTTATCCAAACGATTGACAAATGAGATGGGTTGAATGCTCACCCTCATTCGCACTCTAATTTGCACACAACATACGGGAAATAACCATGAAAAGACTAGAGACGACTAGACTCGACAAGAAGATGACAGTAACCACTGGGATTACGGGAATATCAATGCTTACGAAGCATAAGAACTACATTAATCCCTCAGGCCAAAAGGCGGGGTGTAACTCTTCGGAGCGCCAATCGTTCGAATTGCCACACACCAAGTATGGTTATTCAAACTATTGAAAAATGAGATGGTTGAATGCCCACCCTCATTCACGCTCTAATCTGCACGTAGCACATGGGAAATAACCTCGGAGACAACGATTCTGACGAAGAAAGACATTGTGTCTGATCCATATTGGAGAGAAAAAACGAGACTTCTTCTGGGGATTGAAGATACCAGGTACCGGCACTGTGGCTGGAGGAGATTTGTAATGTAGTAGCAGATATCAATCGGAGTTTGTAAGGACAATTTTTTATGTGGGGAAGTATCGTCGTCTTGATTGAGTGCTGATTTGTATTATCTGGCTTATGCTCTATATGCATGTTTGAATTTTTCAATGGCGTAATGCTCCATTTTGATGGATATGCTACGCTTTTGAGGATGCAATGTTGTATGCAATGAATACTATATGCAGAGTGCCATATAAAGGCATTAGTGAGGTAAACACCAGGGAGAACCCCCTTAGTATTAAGAATTCTGTAGAAATGCCAATAGATATTGGAATTTGACTTGCAAGATGCCCCTTTTTTGACTTAAAGAATAACTTCTGACTTCTCACCATGTGCCATTGCTTGGAGAATTTTCAGCTTGAGGAGATTCCCTCGATTCATCATGTTGGGGACGAAGGATCCAGGTAATGAGCCTTGATTAGGGAAGTAGAACAACTCCTAGGAGAAATAAACTCATATGCTTGAGGAATGGAACAAACTCTCAGGAGAAATAAACTCCTATGCTTGGGGAGAGACTTTTCTAGGAGAAGTGAGCTCCTATAACTCATGAAATTGTGCCCCAAATTTCATGACCCATGAAGGAATTTGCCCTAAAGAATCCTTGGAGAGATTTGTTGAATCTCGACGTAACTGCCCCAGATTGGTTGAACTCAAGAGAGATTCCTCGACGTGATTGCCCCAGATTGATCAAAACTTGAAGAGATTTATCGACATGATTGCCCCAGATATGCTGAATTTGAGAGGTCAAACCTCGATTCAATTGACCCTGATTAGGTACGTTTTACCGGGATCCTCAGGCTTTCGTTGTTTTGAAGTCAAACAAACATGGAAACACTTTACCACGCTCAACGGAGTCTTCAAACTCTTCCCCTCAGGGTAATCAAAGAAAGCATCAACTGTTCATGCCCAATGGAGTTTTTAGAGAACCTGCCTCTTGATGGTCAACATTTGAAATGATTGGATTTTCACTCCACGGGGTCCTTAAGTCTAGTTACTGTGACATGATCGAGCTCTTCACTGATTCTCATCATGGAAATTTATTTGATGTTAAGCAAATGTATTGCATGCAGAAAAATGTTAATTCTAAGAATGATATTCCTAATGCAAAGCCTATGTTAGTCTTGAAGTTTAAAGAAACTTTTTATGAAATGAGGTTGCGACCTGTTGTGATTGAATCACTAGTTGACACAACCTCGATTTTTGCATATGGAAGAAAAAGCAAGCATACGATACCAACATGGATATGTGTCAGACTTCATTAGGAGTCAGTTAAACGCTATCTCATCAGAGTGCACTTTCAAAGTAAACCCTACTTTAATTAGGACTTTTAAGGGTTGTAACTTGGCCGGGTTCACGGTTTTCAGAAAACAAAGGATTTTTAGGCTCAAAATTATTTGGTACCCACCCCCTTCGTGATGTTCTCCATTCCTAGGTTCTATTAACTCAACATGAGTGTTCATTCCTCACAAGGAATTCTGAGATGGTTGAAGAATCAATGAGGTTTTTTTTCGATATGGCGGTCGCTCACCTTTTATTCTTCTGATTCATTATCACACGACTTTGTTCTTGCTTGGCAATTTCATCGTCTTTTTTCTCATGCTTCTTTTGCCATTTTTCTTTTCATCCTTTTCTTCTTATTTTATTATTTTTTGCCATTTTTTTTTGCTATATTTTTTTTGAACAAGCCGTGTGACCTCGCATTATCTTTGATTCGTTGGAGGTGATTGCGACTGCCTCACTCCTTTGATTTGATGAAGGACTACCATTGTGGTATCGTCATCTCTTGATCTCTTGATGGAATAAGGATAATCATTGCGGTTTTGACATTCCTCAACCTTTTGAAGGATAACCATTGTTGTATCCTTGGATGCATACCCTTTTGGTGAGTTTTGAACACTCGATCAAGTTAAATGAACACTACCCTGCCCCAAGGTTAAAATAAAGGTTTTTATGATTAGAAAATAAACTCCTACTTCAAGGCTCAAAGGGGTTGACGAGGGTCTATCTCCCTTATATCTCCAGTGTTTGGGGATTTGAAATAATGCATGTACATCCTCAGTAGGGTTTTTGTTCAAAAACACACGATTAGAGATTTTGCATTTTAATTTTTCATCATTCTCCCTCAGCTTTTTGCCTAAGCAAGCGATTAGTAAAGTTGGTATCGTAATGCCAAAAACATTTTATGAGTGAAAACGAATGGATTTCTTCAAGACAAACATAAACAATGTATTATGACTTTCATTCAGAAATTAACAAGCTTTTACATGCTAGCAATGCTTAAACAAACAATGAAATGTTACAAATGAGAATGCAATAAAGAACTGAATGGCTGCCCTTGATGAGGAGACTTGACTCCGTCTGGACTTATTGCTGTTGAATTCCTTCTGCAGTTTTGATACCCTCTTGAGACTTCAGTTTGTGCATGAACCTCGTGATATGAATCAACCATGTCTTGCCCCTTGTCTCTGAATGACATACAATCCTGAGTTGAATGGATTTGTGCCCCACCATGGTAGTCACTTTGCATTATCACGTGTTCCTTCCAAACACTTCAGATTACTTCAAAAGAGAACTCCAACAAAGTCACCCCAGAGTTGTAAACTTTTGCCTCACTTTAGGGATTCGAGCAATGCGAGTGATGCAATGCTCAAGATAAGAGTACGTCTTGCTTATCCCTCCGTCGGGAGCCCCAAGCATAGATGTTGTAGTAGTAATCGCCATCATAAATGGGAGAAACCTTGTATGGTCATCAGATTGAGGAGATCTATTCGTGGTGAAGAAGACCCAATACACGAATCTTAACCAACTTAAATTCCGACAAACAGGGAAGAAACTGGGCATAAGGCAATAGAGTCACATCAATTTGTTTCTCACATTCTTTTCGTCTCTGTTAACAAGCGAAGGCCACTGAGAAGAAAATTCTTAGAAAAGGCAACCGGGATATGAAGCAGAACATTGAGAATGAGAAGCGTTGTGTAGAACTCTCTTGATTACTGTCTGACAGAAGATTCTGGCGAATTCACCCAGAAATTTGTAATTCTTTTAGGTATTCGAACAATGCGAATGGTGCAATGCTCAAGATAAGAATACGTCTTGCTTATCCCTCAATCGGGAGCCCCAAGCAACTTCCACATATGTACAAGAGATAATTACCTATTTAGCTTCAATATCCAAACCATTCAGAGTGATATTAAATGACCCTTGCAGTTCTTGATATCAGACACTAGGCACAAACCAACAAAGTATAAGTCGATGGAGTCACGACCTTCTATGACTTTCAACCTTTTCTTCAAGAGGTGGAATCTTATGTCAATTTCAATACTCGGAAACTTGAAGACTTCAATGATGTGAATTCTCCTTACCAAGAACAGGAATCTCAACATTATTTCGGACACTCTGATTGATAAGACCTTCTCATGGGTGAGATTAACATTGCATTTGGCCTTTGAAGAACTTGTCTCAACTCTTCTTGTCAAAGAGAAAAGGCTTGAATAACCTCCATACATTGATTCATGTAAGCCCCCATTTCCGTTCTTATCTCAGTCAAAACCCCACGGAGTTGTTCCATTGTTAACTTTCGAGCACATAACGGTGAGAAGTCAATTTTGTTGCTGAAGTCAGAATCTGAATAGAAAGGGCCCCCACAAGCCTCTGATAGAACCATGAAATGCATGATAGTGTGAATGCATGTTTTCATTTATGGAGAATCCTAAAGTCTTTTCACACACTTTTGTTTCTCTTTTTTTTTCTCCTTTTTTGAAATCAAAGCTCTTTTTTTTTTGGTATAGAGTATCTTTTCTTTTCTTTTTTTTTCGTTTTTTCGTTTCCTTTCTTCTTTTTTTGAAACAGACTTTAGAATCCCCCACAAATGAAGTGGATAAAGTAATGATGTTATGCAATGCACAAGCATGGGATCAAGGTCCATATAATCTTAGTAACCACTGTACAATCCTCTGAATAACTGATGTAGGTCAGATGTCATGAGATCAAAGGTCCGTCGTAGGTATCTCAGAACCATAGGAACAATAGTCACCAACAGAACTGATCAGTTACCGACAGAACCTGAGTCACCAACGGTACCTGTCATGTATATCCCTCCCCACTCACAGGTGAATCTAGGTCAGGGTAGGTCAAAATGGCAACCAGCGTTATCAGTCCTCCTGAGGTACCACCATTGTTGCATCTACATGCCAACAATGATACCCCATTTGGACCTCGACTGGGCGTGGGTCTCATGATCGCACTAGACAAGACCTGACATCTCATCGGCGTCATGACTATCTACTCTATCCTAGGTGTCCTATGTGTCAACTCTGGCCTGGGTATTGGTCCTTTTACCTCATAGAAACAACCCACCCAACCTGCAAACAGAGAAAATATGTGGTCCCCACGGGGACCCATAATATAGTCCAGATGCATGCAAAAAGTAAACATGATATGCAAGCAGGAGATAAACACGATATGCAAGCATATATATACAAGATGTAAGCATATAAACAAACAAAGAGACACCCAATAAAGAAACAAACAAAGGCTAGGATCGACTCGCTAAGTACGGACCCGCAATAGGTCTAACATCCCCAGCAGAGTCGCCAGCTGTCGCACGCTCGCGAAAAATGAACAGAGTCGCCACTAATATATTTATCCCAAAAAGGGAAAGGAATATCAGGAAACCTAACAAAGAATAAGAGCGAGGTCTTTCGACCAGAGAATCTAGGTACGGGAGTCGGCTACGCAAGGGGAAGGTATTAGCACCCCTCACGCCCATCGTACTCGATGGTATCCACCTATGTTTGTTTCTATCTAACTGGTGTGTACTATGTCTATGTCTATATGCGAATGAATGCAAAATGTAGGGA
Source organism: Vicia villosa (assembly GCF_029867415.1). Classification (NCBI taxonomy): domain Eukaryota; kingdom Viridiplantae; phylum Streptophyta; class Magnoliopsida; order Fabales; family Fabaceae; genus Vicia; species Vicia villosa. Next base: position 41,379,186 of record NC_081183.1, on the reverse strand, counting down.
AAAGAAAGAATTGTACTCACACGGGCCCTACCCCGCTGCCTACGTATCCTTTTCAGGAATCAGAGATACCGTAGCTCGGCTCACATGTTTCTGTTTGTTTTTGTGTTTTTTTAGTTGGGCGGAGTTAACGTTCGCGCTCTTGCATAAGGGGACAGCCTACGATGCGTTCGAGCGGAAATAACATTGCCCTTAAGAAAGAAGAGAGAGAGAGAGAGAGAGAGAGAGAGAGAGAGAGAGAGAGAGAGAGAGAGAGAGAGAGAGAGAGAGAGAGAATTTGGTTTGTGTCTTTTAGGGTAATTCCATGATGACGAAAACCCACTACAAGGCTTCGCACCACTTCCTTACTTTGTTTTAAGTCTGAACCTTTATTAAGAATTTTGAGTGTTTTTGGTTGGTGTTTTTTAAGGGAGGTTTGTTTGTGACTTAGATCATACCAAAAAAGAGTTTTTTTTTAATATTTAGAGAATGCACATCGAAGTCTACACCACAATCGTTTCTCTAAATAGCGGTTAAGAAATACACCTTTTTGAATATTTAGAGAATGCACATCGAGGCCTACGCCACAATCGTTTCTCTAAATAGCGGTTAAGAAATACACCGAGGCCTACGCCTCAATCATTTCTCCTCCGCTAAGTAGGAAAGAACATACATCGGGGCCTACGCCCCAATCATTTCTTTCCTACTACGAAAAGAAAAGAAAAAAGGTATGATCCTTATCAGTATTTATTAGATTTTTTAAGGTTGAAAAGAAAAGAAAATGAGAAAGGGAATTAAACCTATTTTCTAATCTAATGTTATTTTATGTACAAAGGAAATATAGATCTAATGATCAATATAAATTGCATAAATGCATAAAAAATAATAGACAAAAACTATACGATTCATCAAGGAATATATAAAGCAAACATGAAAGGTTCAATCAAATTTCTACCCAAAATTATTTACAAAAAGAATCAAAGCAAAAAATACAAGTACACTATGAAAAAATGATTTATTAAAGGTATCGAAACAATAAAAAAATCAACAAAAATTATGACAATTACTTACATACCCTAAAATACTCAAGAATTTTTTTTATACATTTTTTATGTGAGTCAGAAAAGAATTATGAGTTAAAAAGTAAGAGAAAACAAAATTAAAATAGAAAAAATAGAATCTAAACTTCAGGGGGGTGTGATAGTATTTTCTGATGAACTGAAATGGTGTTATGAAGATTTTGGGCCAGAAGCAGAGGGGTGGGAACAACAATCTAGCGCTAAGGCCCAGTCCAGTAGCATGTGGTGTATTAGAACTTAGGAGGTGTAAATAAGGAAACGTGGAAGGCCCAAGCGCGTGGCCCAGAATGCTTCACAAACCAACCCAATCTTATTTCATTTCATTTTATTCTTCTTCAACATGTGAAATTAATGTACCATATGATTATTATGTATGTAACGTGATTTAATAGAATATAGCACTCTTATCAATTGGTCACAGCATAACTAAGTCACTAAAAGACAAAAATCAATCCATAGGCCAATCAGTACTCGCCACGTAATGGAAAAATCATGTGAATAAAACAAAAGCCACCATAAGATTGGAGCAAGGACCAATGTGTTCCTGACACGTGCGCATGCTAAAGAGAAACGTTTTAAAAGACTCAGATGCCGGAGCCCTAGCTCCGGTCGTCTTCTCCGGCGAGGCTCACGGTGGCGGTGATTGCTTGTGCCCAGAAACGAATAAAAGTACTACTGTTCCACTCGAAATCGTCCACTGAGTTCAGATCCACAATTATATTTTCCTAATTCTTACTAGATCATTCAAACTGAAGCCAGCTTTAGAGCCCTAATGTAACTAAAACTTCTAACAATCCATGGTGAACACATACAATAACACTAAAGCATACATACTTAAGAGGTTCCAAGAAACTTACCTGAAGGATCTTGGATCAAGATTTTGAGAAAAAACTCCACTAGCTACCTCCTTTGGTCTTCGATTCTTGGTGGTACAGGTACTGATGCATAAACTCTCGCAAGCAAAATGAGGAACCTCCTGAAGCTCGATGATGATGATGATTACGGGAGGTTAAAGGTGATTTTAAGGTGATTGAAACTGAACGTGAAGATTGAAGGTTATGGAGTTATGGTGGTTTTTGAATGATGATGATGAAGATTGAGAAGCAGTTACAAGTTTGTTGCAAGTTTGTTAGGATTCGTTGATGAAGGTTGCAGAGATGAAGTCGCTATGGTGTTTAGATGAAGATAGAGATGAGAGAGAGATAATCCGAGGGTGAGAAGAGAAGAGTGTGATGATTCTATGGAGATTGAAGAGATGAGAATGGAGGTTAGTGGAGGTGGTTAGGGCGGTTATGGAGGTTGATTGTTGTTGTTAGAGAGTTTGTTACATGGAAGTGAAGATGAGAGAGAAAAGGAAGAGAGTGATGAGAGGAGAAGAGAGAGTGAGTTTGAAACTGAAAAAGAAAATGAGTGTGTGTGAGTGTGAATGAAGGTGATGTTCTATTTATATGGTGAGGTGGTACATGGAGAGCATTGTGTGGTAGCTTGTAGAGAAGTATTTTTTTTTCACAAACTTAATGAGCAAGTTTGATTCATTTGGCAAGTTTCTCTCACGCTTTTTTTTGCTTCAGTAATGATGCCTGGCTGTATGAGTAAAAACTGATAGATTCCAAGGGTACTTGCTTCAAGTTTAAGCACATGCCTCGGGCTACAATTCTATCCATGATACCATCTTTGAGTGCATATATTTCAAGCTGTGGCTCACCAATGGGTCTAGTCTTATGATCAATTTAAAGTTGGCATGTAATAGAAGATCTTTGACGTTGAGAATATCAGGAAATAATGCTTGGGAACATGAGCAAAATGGCCTTGAACTATAAGAAAACTGGATGCAGTTGTAACAATTTTGACAGTTTTAACACTATCCTTCCACCGGTGGAAGTATAGTGTAAAAAGGGTCAAAAATGACTTTGCATGGTCATGAATTTGAGCCTTTGTATCTTACTCCACATATAACCAAAAGCTTGGATTCTTGTTCCAAATGAAAGAGGACATGGAAGAGAATAGATTTGGATTGGGATTGGTTTAATAAGACATTTACAATCCTCTTAAATTGACCTTATATTTGGCACACCATCTGTTTGGTGAAATGCCTTGCGCGTGCCCTGGGACCCTGCCTAGCCTTATGTCATGGGATACTCTTGCATGGTCACCACTTTGAAGCTTTGTAACTCACTCAATATACATCCAATTTCCATGATTTTGGTACCAGTGGGAATAGAACATGGAGGGGAAGAGATTGGTGCCACGTTTGTATTTTTGGGGTCCATGTAGTGATCTAGAATTGACCTCAAAGATGGCATGCCACGTGCTTGATGAAATGCTTCAAGCGTGCCAAAAAATTTGCCCAGCTTTATAACTTGTATTACAATGAAAAGTTCAAACTTCAAACCTTCATAACTCTTCAACCAAGCTTCAATGGAAAAGTGTCCAATTACAAAGTTTTAGAGGACCATGAGATGAACATTTCTTATGTTGAGCTTGTCTTGAAATTCTTCCATATCCCACGTGTAAATTGATGCTAAAGTTGACTGCTCATTATGCTTAAAAATGTCAAAATATTTTCTAAGTCTTTTTACTTTCCCTTTTTAGCCTAACTTCCAATAATGGAAACTTTGGTAATTTCTTGATGTTATTATTCCTTTGACTTTTCTTTGACCGATTTTTTCACCAAAAGTTAATATTTGAGAATCGACCCTGATTTTGACAAAAAAAAGTCAACTGTTTGACTTTTTCAACTTCAGATGAATTTTCCGATTAATCGATCCCCGATTCCACTTCCAATCAACCATTAACCAAAGAAAATAAGTTGCACACCCTCACCCGAGCCTCATTCCTTCTCACCCTATCAAGTCATCTCCTGATTACATGTTGACCAAAAAGTCAATTGCGTTGACTTTGGTCAGAAACCCTGATTTGGGAGACCAGATGATTTGCAAGCTTGTACCCTTCAATCAATGCCTTGAGTTTAAGGTTGTGACACCCTAATTCAAGTAAACCTAGCTCCTTTCATGACCCTTGATCCCTTTCTAGATTACTGATTAATGAATGCGTGAGTTATGTTAGTGCCCTAATGGAAAGATGATGCATATGAAATGAGAAGCCTAAGCCAGTTAGAAATAAAAGGGGTAGGACAAATTTGGGGTATGACACCTACGGATGTGAAAGAAGGGCTCGGTAGCTAGTGGTTTTGTAAAGATGTCGGCAAGTTGATTTTTGCTATCAACATGCTCAAACACTACATCAGCCTTCTCAACATGATCCCTAAGGAAATGGTGTCGTATTTCTATGTGTTTAGTGCGAGAGTGTAAGACCGGATTTTTGGTTAGATTGATAGCACTTGTGTTATCACAAAAGATAGGAATATGATCAAGCTTGACATTGAAGTCAAGTAATTGTTGCTTGAGCCAAAGTATTTGAGCACAACAATTACCAGCCGCCACATATTCCGCCTCGGCGGTTGACAAAGCAACGGACACTTGTTTCTTGCTATGCCAACTAACCAAGGAATTTGAAAAGAAGTGACATGTTCCACTAGTGCTTTTCCTATCCAATTTGCACCCGGCAAAGTCGGAATCGGAATATCCAACCAAAGAGCAATCACTACCTTTGGAGAACCATAAGCCATGCTTAGTTGTACCTACAAGATACCAAAGTATGCGCTTAACGGATTTTAAGTGAGACTCCTTGGGACATGATTGATATCTTGCACACATGCATACACTAAACATAATATCAGGACCGGAAGCGGTAAGGTAAAGTAAGGAACCGATCATACCTCTATACCTTTTTACATCAACCGGCTTACCATGTTCATCCCGATCAAGATTTACCGCGGTAGGCATAGGAGTGTCAATGGCCTTGGACTTTGCCATATCAAACCGTTTGATGAGTTCTTGACAATACTTGGTTTGACTCACAAACGTTCCTTCTTTTAGTTGTTTTATTTGAAGTCCAAGGAAGTAGTTTAGTTCACCCATCATGCTCATTTCAAATTCTCCCTGCATAAGCTTAGAAAACTCCTTTACAAGAGTCATGTTAGTAGAACCAAAGATAATATCATCCACATACACTTGAACTAATATTGAATGCTTTTCATGTCTCTTAATGAATAGGGTAGTATCAACTTTCCCTCTTGAGAAACCTTGATTAATTAGAAAATTGCTAAGCCGCTCGTACCAAGCTCTAGGAGCTTGTTTTAAACCATACAAGGCACGCTTAAGTTTATAAACATAATCAGGATAATCAACGTTTTCAAATCCGGGAGGTTGAGATACATAAACCTCTTCATTAATAAACCCATTTAGAAAAGCACTCTTAACATCCATTTGATAAAGCTTAAAGTTTTGTGAACATGCAAATGCAATTAACAAGCGAATTGCCTCAAGTCGGGCGACTGGAGCATAGGTATCCTCATAGTCGATCCCTTCCTCTTGGCTATACCCTTGAGCAACAAGACGGGCCTTGTTGCGAGTGATGATACCGTTTTCGTCTAGTTTGTTCCTAAACACCCATTTAGTGCCAATTACTCGATGGTCTCGCGGAGGTGGGACAAGGTCCCAAACCTCATTTCTCTTAAATTGGTTTAGCTCTTCTTGCATAGCTAAATACCAATGCTCATCGACTAATGCATCGTTTGAGTTTTTAGGCTCAATTTGAGAGATGAAAGAATAATAAAAACAAAAGTTACTTATCCTTGACCGTGTTGTCACCCCTTTTGATATGTCTCCTAGAATGTTCTCCATAGGTTGGTCCTTAGAAGATTTCCATGCAAGAGGAAGATCACTCTTCTCGCTTGGTTGATCTTCTACTTTCTCTTTAGGTGTTTGATCCACTTCCTCTTCATTATTCTCGGGTAAGAGGGATTCTTTATCTTTCTCAAGCTTGGCATCCGGATCATTAAGTAAACTCTCAGTTGATACACCTGCACCATTAAGAACACTACCTTTTCCGACAACTTTCGGACAAGACTCATCAAAAGAGACATGTACGGACTCTTCAACAATATGTAACCTTTTGTTGTATACTCTATAAGCTTTACTAGATTGAGCGTATCCTAGAAAGATACCCTCATCCGCTTTTGCATCAAACTTGCCAAGACTTTCTTTTCCATTGTTTAGAACAAAGCATTTACATCCAAATACATGAAGGTGAGAAATGTTCGATTTTCTCCCTTTTAAGAGTTCATACGGTGTTTTGTTTAGAATAGGACGTATCAGGATCCTATTCAGAACATAACAAGCCGTATTAATGGCATCGGCCCAAAAATATTTTGGAAGCCCATGTTCATTAATCATAGTACTCCCAAGTTCTTCCAACACACGATTTTTACGTTCCACAACTCCATTTTGTTGGGGAGTTCGTGGTGCGGAGAAATTATGATTAATGCCATGATTGCCACAAAACTCTTCAAAGAGATGGTTTTCAAACTCACCTCCATGATCACTTCGGATGGATACTATGTTAGTGTTTAATTTATTTTGAAGTAACTTGGCAAATTTCTCAAATGCGGAGAAGGTGTCACTTTTATTTGCTAAGAAAATCGTCCAACAATATCTAGAAAAGTCATCAACTATGACATACCTATAATAGTTTCCGCCTAGACTTTTTATTCCAGATGGTCCAAAGAGGTCCATATGGAGAAGTTCAAGAGGTCTTGTAGTTGAAACAATGTTTTTAGATTTAAAAGAGATCCTCGTTTGCTTCCCCATTTGGCACGCATCACATAAGTGATCTTTGGAAAACTTTATTTTAGGAAGGCCGGACACTAAGTCTTTTGAGACGATTTTATTAAGCAAATCAAAGTTGATGTGAGCTAAACGTCTATGCCAAAGCCATGAGTCTTCACTCATAGTTGCTAGACATTTTGCCTCAATCGAGGATACATCATTTAGATCAAGCATGTATACATTATTTACCCTCAGGCCTTTGAACACATCATCTTTCTTGTCATCATTTCGAATTATGAAACTTTCTTTAGAAAATGATACTGAGTATCCTTTGTCGCATAATTGACTGATGCTAATAAGATTTTGTTTAAGGCCCTCAACTAGAAGGACGTCAGAGATAGTAGTAGAAGAGGGATTACCTACACTACCTTTACCGAGTATTGCTCCCTTGTTGTTATCACCATAGGTCACAAATCCTTTCTTCTTAGCCACAAAGTCATAGAATAAAGATAAGTCACCCGTCATATGTGTTGAGCATCCGCTATCTAGAAACCATCTTCTCTCGGATGGCTCAAAACATTCCACCTACAAATTTAAACAAGGGAAATAGGTACCCAATTTTCATTGGGTCCTTGTGTGTGAGTGAAACAAAGGTTGCTCTTGGGAGTCCATTTGAAAATGCCTTTGGGATCCAAGAATCTCCTAAAGCGACATTTTTTAATGGTATGTCCCCTTTTGCAACAATATAGACATCTTGAGTTTGAGTAGTCATCACATTTACTAGATTGATCTTTTATCACATAAGTGTATCGTTGATATGGATTTATCATACTGTTTTTGAAATGTGATCGATCAATAGCATATGTGATTTTTGGTTGTGAGGCCTTGTCTAATTTGGCTTTGATAGTTTTAACTTCTTTTTGCCAAATGTGACAAGTTTCACATCCTCCCCACTTAAACCAAGGACCTTTGTCAACAACGCTTGTGCCTTTGATACTTTTGATCATAGATTCCTTGAGAGTTTCTAATTCCTTTTCGGAATCGGAAACTTTCTTCTCAAGGTATTTAAAAATTCTTTTATTTGAGGCTAAGCGTTGAAATGCTTCCTTAGCTTCATGATGCAAGGTATCAAAGGCATGCTTTAATTCAAAATAAGACATAGCATCAACATTATTATATTTATCATGACTTACAATCTTTTTCTTCTTTTGATGTGCCATGAGACATAGGTTGACGGTTTCCTCTTCATCGCTTGAGCTTTCTTTGCTAGATGAGTCACTATCACTTTCCCAAGCGATGTAGGCTCTTCTTCCTTTTGGTTGCTTCTTTTGAGGTTTACTTTTGGTCTTATCTTTCTTTAGTGAAGGGCAATCCGGTTTGTAGTGACCGGGTTTTCCACAGTTGTAACAAGATCCTCTATTTTAGTCTTCTTGTACTCATCTTGCTTGTTAGACTTTGATTGACGTCTATAATCAACTAGATTGTTGTCCGAGTGCTTAATTTCATTCTTTCGAAGATATTTGTTGTACCTTCTTACGAATAATCCCTTATCTTGATCCGGACTTTCATCTTCATCACTAGACTCACTATCACATGTATCTTTGGTGGATGACTTAGAACTTGAAGCCTTTAAAGCGATAGACTTCTTTTCCGTGTCCTTTGATTTTTCTTTCTTTTCTTTCTTTTCGTGCTTGTTTAGGTTCATGAGGTCTTGCTCATGTTCTTCAAGCTTTCCGAATAGAGCTGTGAGATCCAATGTAGTGAGATCATTGGCTTCTTTGATTGCCGTGACCTTCGGTTGCCATTCCCTACTAAGACATCTCAAAACTTTGTTAGTAGCTACGGCATTGGGAGTAATATGTTCCAATGTGTGTAATCGATTTATAATGTGAGAAAATCTCCTTTGCATATCCGCAATGGTTTCACCATGCTTCATATGAAAGAGATCAAACTCTTGCGTTAAAGTATTGATTCTAGCTAGCTTAACATCATTAGTTCCTTCATGGGCGACTTGTAATGCATCCCACATTGCCTTAGCCGATTGGCAATGCGACACACGAAAGTACTCATCGACCCCTAAGGAGGCTATAATCATGTTTCTAGCTTTCCAATCATACCCGTAATTCTTTTCATCTTTTTCATCCCATTGTGCTTGAGGTTTAGGTCTTGTGATGCCAGCATCGTTGGTTATGGTGATAGCCATAGGACCATTGACGATGGCATCCCAAATTTTTCTATCAACGGAGTTGATATGAATGCACATACAGTCTTTCCAATAACTATAGTTTTCTCCAGTGAAAACAGGCGCTTTAGTATACGCCCCTTTTTGATCGTTCTCCATTTTCTAAAAAGTTATATCAAGCATTAGAATGAACCGGAGCTCTGATACCACTTGTTAGACGATAGGACTGGTCTAGAGGGGGGTGAATAGACCACCTTTTTCGACTTAAGAAAATTTTAGCTATTTGAAACGTGACTTCCCTGAATCACTTAATCGTCTAAGATGATTATGTTATCGGGGACCGGATATGTGCACTAAACCAAACGGATGAGAATGTCAAGTGATGAATTACGTTTTAACGAATATCTCGATTGTCTCAATTACACACTATATGGTATATTACTCACAATGAACGTTTTCACTAAAATATGAACAAAAAATTTATTGAGTAATTTTATCGAACACTTGGTGATCGATATTTTACCTAACCTTAGTTTTTGTTCAATAATAGAAATAAACGAAAACAAGTGAAAATGCGATAAAGTAAAAATGATAAGGAACACGATATTTGTTTAGGCAGTTCCTCTATCGTCCTCGCAAGAGTACGTCTGCCCCTAATTTCAAATGAAATTAGGAAAGTTTTATTTGATTGCAAAATGTTTAACAAGGATAGAAAGTACCAATCACCAACTACAATCATGCAGTAAAATTGAAATACAATTCGATCCTCCCCTTGATTCAAGTCGAATCAAGTCAATGTCTAAGATCTTCACGATCAAGACCCCGATCGTTCCTTTCTCAATCCTCCGGTTGTAGCAAGTTTATTGAGTAGATCTTCAATCTCTCAAACCCTTATGCACGGCTGAATTGATTACTAAGGCGAATCGATCGTCAAAAACCTTCGAACAAAATCTTTGATGAGGAAGGAAAAACCCTAAGGTTTTATACAAGAAACACCCTTAACAATCTTCACTCGAACAAGATGAATGTCTACCGTCGAATCTCGAACAAGACAAACTCTACCGTCGAACCTTATCAACACACGTTCCTTACTTCGATCGAGAAAGATGATTATGTGTGATTCTCGATCAATAAGCGAAAGGTTGAAGATGAGAAGAAGTAGAGTCTATATTTCACGTTTCTTGTTGTTTTGCTATTGAATGATCACTTGAGTATTTATACCACATTTGATGCATATACCAATTTGAACACAGCAGAAAAACCAGATTAATTAGCGACAGGTCGACCTGCTCTCTGCATAGGTCGACCTATTGAGTTTGTTGCACCTGAGAAAGCGGAATGTGTGACACTTGCGTCGACCTGAAGGGTCGTCGTGCGCATTCCTGTGAGTTCCCCAAAATCTTGTACGTCGACCTGCTCCATCCATGCGTCGACGCATTTTCCTTTTTCATCTGAGGTTCAAAAGCTGTATGCGTCGACCTGAAGGGTCAGCGTGCGCATACCCGAGATAAACTCAAAGTTCCATGCGTTGACCTATGCATGTAATGCGTCGACGCATTCACTCCTTACTTGGAATCTTTCAGAATCAGCTTGCAATGGGTCGACCTATTGCATCCATGAGTTGACCTATTAGTGTCTTGTGGTCAAAGATACTTGTCTTTGTTGCATTAGCTCGGTTTCTCGGATTCCATTTGGGTTGTAGTTGATTCACAATGTTTTGACGTCATGAAAACTACACCTTGCCCTCACATACTCCCCCTTTTTGATGATGGCAAAAATTGTGAATCTTTGTATCGAGGCATTGCTTAACCGAGGTTCTTGCTCCCCCTTTCTGTATCTCCCCCTATCTTGGTGCATGTGTTTTCCATTGCTTGCTGATTCACTCAGTTTTCTCCCCCTTTGACAACATCAAAAAGAGACAGGCAGTATTATACATATATGGTGGAATAACATAGTTCAGTTTTGATCATTTTTAAGCCCTTTTGCAATCATAATCATAAAGCATTCATTCACATAAAACAATGTTGAATGATAAAATAAACGGCAATATAACATAAATAGCTAAACGATAATGAGCACATAGCTCAATTCAAATCCTTACACAAACACAAAGTACGGTAGAATTATGTCTAGCAGAAAATAAAATTAAGTCACAAAATACAAATAACATGTTCATGACAATATGGAAATGTTGAATGTAAAGAAAATCAAAAGAGAACACTAGGCATTTTCATCATCATCTCCTTCTTGAGCCGATGGTGGTGGTTGAGAGGAATGAACTGGAGGAAATGGGTAGTGTTGCATGAAGGCACTTGTGAAGGAGGAGATTTGGTTGCTCTGGGCATTCAACATGCCATAGAGCGTGTTGTACCTTTGCTCTTGAAGTGTCGAGTAGGCGGTAAACTGAGCACCTTGCTCAGTGACCCGAGCGATTAGAGTGGTTAGGCGCTCATTCATCAAATTTTGATTTTCAATTTGTTGAAGACGCATAGCCTACATCAATTGTGTAATATTCGAGCCGCCAGTTTCAGCACCCACATCATCATCTTCATCTTCACCTGCAATGTCTTCCTCTTCATCAATGTTCATTTCGTCCTCATCTTCTCTATTGAGATCCGGATTGTTGCCTCGTAGAACAGCACCATAGGCACCCGTGGCGCGATTGTAAAAAAATCCCATCATATTCAGTGTCTTCTTGGAGAATTCTTGGTCAATGGATATGGTCTTCTTTGGAAGCCGCTGAGATGGAATGTTGACTTTGTTAAGTACCCATTGGATGAGAGATGCATATCCAATAGCGGTTCCTCTACCTGATTCCATTAATTCAAACATACGCTTCGCAATAAAATGAGGCCAATTGACCGGAATTCGGCTCTTAATAAACCAAACTAAGTACACTTCTTGTTGGTCAACACGAGAGTATCCACCTTGTTTAGGTCGGATGATACGTGCCACAATCCATTGTAGAATTCTGTCAACAATGTTTAAGAGACCTGTAGTAGCGGACCGAGGAAACAAATTGCTTTGGACTATATGGTCAGCATGAGGACGTCACAACATGTTTTTCAGAGCAACATTATAGTCAAATTGGGTCATCACATTTGTATCAGTTACCGTGACGACATTCTCACGGAGTGGAAATAGACCCAATTGCCTCCAAGTGTTGTCGGTGATGGCATATGTAGTTGTACCCATCTGAAAGTTGAAGGAAATCCCTTGGAAGTGTCCTTGCATACCATTATAGAAAACCCTTACCAGATCCTCATTGTACTCATGGCTTAGTTCAAGAAAAGTACCCAAATTTTGAACTTCAATTAGTTCCATTACCTGTTGAAGATGAAGTCTTCGTAGAGTTCCGGTGAACAGCATGAATTGTTTGATGACTTTTCGGTTTCTGAAGTGGGAAGAGTAGGATTCCATAAGAGCATCAGGAATGAGAGATAAGGCATCCTCTACTTCAGGTTGTTGTTGAGAGGAAGAGTCTTCTCTGCTTGCTCTCTTTCTCAGTGATTTGTGGGAAGCCATGGATGAGTGAGAGAGAGAGGAGATGAGTGATTCTTAGGGTTTTTGGGAGAGTGTCGGCACAAGAGGAGAAGGAAGATAATGAAATAGCTTTGTGTTCCCTTTTAAAAATGTAACCTAATTTTGAAAATTTGCGAACGATGCGTCGACCTATGCAGTGGATGCGTCGACGCATGAGCCTTAAGTTTTTGAAATTTATTTTTGAGTAGGTCGACTCACATAAGGAGTAGGTCGACCTAAGGCTTGCAAATTTCAAAATTTGGCAGTATACAATGAATGTATGCATGTTATGACCAAATCTTGCATAGAATAAACATATTGATGAACACATTTCAACTTTACCATAGTGATACCTTACCATGAAGTGAGTTTTATGGTTGAAACGATATTACCTTTACACAAGGGAGATGAGAAACAAGCCCTCACATATCTTTTAATGAACACTTCAAACATTGTGAGAGCATAGATAATGATAATAAATAAAGCATATGCAACTACTCATAGTTGCAACCTATACGATATATCAAGAACGCCGAGTTCCCTACGGATGTGAAAGAAGGGCTCGGTAGCTAGTGGTTTTGTAAAGATGTCGGCAAGTTGATTTTTGCTATCAACATGCTCAAACACTACATCACCCTTCTCAACATGATCCCTAAGGAAATGGTGTCGTATTTCTATGTGTTTAGTGCGAGAGTGTAAGACCGGATTTTTGGTTAGATTGATAGCACTTGTGTTATCACAAAAGATAGGAATATGATCAAGCTTGACATTGAAGTCAAGTAATTGTTGCTTGAGCCAAAGTATTTGAGCACAACAATTACCAGCCGCCACATATTTCGCCTCGGCGGTTGACAAAGCAACGAACACTTGTTTCTTGCTATGCCAACTAACCAAGGAATTTAAAAAGAAGTGACATGTTCCACTAGTGCTTTTCCTATCCAATTTGCACCCGGCAAAGTCGAAATCGGAATATCCAACCAAAGAGCAATCACTACCTTTGGAGAACCATAAGCCATGCTTAGTTGTATCTACAAAATACCTAAGTATGCGCTTAACGGATTTTAAGTGAGACTCCTTGGGACATGATTGATATCTTGCACACATGCATACACTAAACATAATATCGGGACCGGAAGCGGTAAGGTAAAGTAGGGAACCGATCATACCTCTATACCTTTTTACATCAACCGGCTTACCATGTTCATCCCGATCAAGATTTACCGCGGTAGGCATAGGAGTGTCAATGGCCTTGGACTTTGCCATATCAAACCGTTTGATGAGTTCTTGACAATACTTGGTTTGACTCACAAACGTTCCTTCTTTTAGTTGTTTTATTTGAAGTCCAAGGAAGTAGTATAGTTCACCCATCATGCTCATTTCAAATTCTCCCTGCATAAGCTTAGAAAACTCCTTTACAAGAGTCATGTTAGTAGAACCAAAGATAATATCATCCACATACACTTGAACTAATATTGAATGCTTTTCATGTCTCTTAATGAATAGGGTAGTATCAACTTTCCCTCTTGAGAAACCTTGATTAATTAGAAAATTGCTAAGCCGCTCGTACCAAGCTCTAGGAGCTTGTTTTAAACCATACAAGGCACGCTTAAGTTTATAAACATAATCAGGATAATCAACGTTTTCAAATCCGGGAGGTTGAGATACATAAACCTCTTCATTAATAAACCCATTTAGAAAAGCACTCTTAACATCCATTTGATAAAGCTTAAAGTTTTGTGAACATGCAAATGCAATTAACAAGCGAATTGCCTCAAGTCGGGCGACTGGAGCATATGTCTCCTCATAGTCTATCCCTTCCTCTTGGCTATACCCTTGAGCAACAAGACGGGCCTTGTTGCGAGTGATGATACCGTTTTCGTCTAGTTTGTTCCTAAACACCCATTTAGTTCCAATTACTCGATGGTCTCGCGGAGGAGGGACAAGATCCCAAACCTCATTTCTCTTAAATTGGTTTAGCTATTCTTGCATAGCTAAATACCAATGCTCATCGACTAATGCATCTTTTGAGTTTTTAGGCTCAATTTGAGAGACGAAAGAATAATAAAAACAAAAGTTACTTATCCTTGACCGTGTTGTCACCCCTATTGATATGTCTCCTAGAATGTTCTCCATAGGTTGGTCCTTAGAAGATTTCCATGCAAGAGGAAGATCACTCTTCTCGCTTGGTTGATCTTCTACTTTCTCTTTAGGTGTTTGATCCACTTCCTCTTCATTATTCTCGGGTAAGAGGGATTCTTTATCTTTCTCAAGCTTGGCATCCGGATCAATAAGTAAACTCTCAGTTGAGACACCTGCACCATTAAGAACACTATCTTTTCCGACAACTTTCGGACAAGACTCATCAAAAGAGACATGTATGGACTCTTCAACAATATGTAACCTTTTGTTGTATACTCTATAAGCTTTACTAGATTGAGCGTATCCTAGAAAGATATCCTCATCCGCTTTTGCATCAAACTTGCCAAGACTTTCTTTTCCATTGTTTAGAACAAAGCATTTACATCCAAATACATGAAGGTGAGAAATGTTCGGTTTTCTCCCTTTTAAGAGTTCATATGGTGTTTTGTTTAGAATAGGACGTATCAGGATCCTATTCAGAACATAACAAGCCGTATTAATGGCATCGGCCCAAAAATATTTTGGAAGCCCATGTTCATTAATCATAGTACTCCCAAGTTCTTCCAACACACGATTTTTACGTTCCACAACTCCATTTTGTTGGGGAGTTCGTGGTGCGGAGAAATTATGATTAATGCCATGATTGCCACAAAACTCTTCAAAGAGATGGTTTTCAAACTCACCTCCATGATCACTTCGGATGGATACTATGTTAGTGTTTAATTTATTTTGAAGTAACTTGGCAAATTTCTCAAATGCGGAGAAGGTGTCACTTTTATTTGCTAAGAAAATCGTCCAACAATATCTAGAAAAGTCATCAACTATGACATGCCTATAATAGTTTCCGCCTAGACTTTTTATTCTAGATGGTCCAAAGAGGTCCATATGGAGAAGTTCAAGAGGTCTTGTAGTTGAAACAATGTTTTTAGATTTAAAAGAGATCCTCGTTTGCTTCCCCATTTGGCACGCATCACATAAGTGATCTTTGGAAAACTTTATTTTAGGAAGGCCGGACACTAAGTCTTTTGAGACGATTTTAATAAGCAAATCAAAGTTGATGTGAGCTAAACGTCTATGCCAAAGCCATGAGTCTTCACTCATAGTTGCTAGACATTTTGCTTCAATCGAGGATACATCATTTAGATCAAGCATGTATACATTATTTACCCTCAGGCCTTTGAACACATCATCTTTCTTGTCATCATTTCGAATTATGCAACTTTCTTTAGAAAATGATACTGAGTATCCTTTGTCGCATAATTGACTGATGCTAATAAGATTGTGTTTAAGGCCCTCAACTAGAAGGACGTCAGAGATAGTAGTAGAAGAGGGATTACCTACACTACCTTTACCGAGTATTGCTCCCTTGTTGTTATCACCATAGGTCACAAATCCTTTCTTCTTAGCCACAAAGTCATAGAATAAAGATAAGTCACCCGTCATATGTGTTGAGCATCCGCTATCTAGAAACCATCTTCTCTCGGATGGCTCAAAACATTCCACCTACAAATTTAAACAAGGGAAATAGGTACCCAATTTTCATTGGGTCCTTGTGTGTGAGTGAAACAAAGGTTGCTCTTGGGAGTCCATTTGAAAATGCCTTTGGGATCCAAGAATCTCCTAAAGCGACATTTTTTAATGGTATGTCCCCTTTTGCAACAATATAGACATCTTGAGTTTGAGTAGTCATCACATTTACTAGATTGATCTTTTATCACATAAGTGTATCGTTGATATGGATTTATCATACTGTTTTTGAAATGTGATCGATCAATAGCATATGTGATTTTTGGTTGTGAGGCCTTGTCTAATTTGGCTTTGATAGTTTTAACTTCTTTTTGCCAAATGTGACAAGTTTCACATCCTCCCCACTTAAACCAAGGACCTTTGTCAACAACGCTTGTGTCTTTGATACTTTTGATCATAGATTCCTTGAGAGTTTCTAATTCCTTTTCGGAATCGGAAACTTTCTTCTCAAGGTATTTAAAAATTCTTTTATTTGAGGCTAAGCGTTGAAATGCTTCCTTAGCTTCATGATGCAAGGTATCAAAGGCATGCTTTAATTCAAAATAAGACATAGCATCAACATTATTATATTTATCATGACTTACAATCTTTTTCTTCTTTTGATGTGCCATGAGACATAGGTTGACGGTTTCCTCTTCATCGCATGAGCTTTCTTTGCTAGATGAGTCACTATCACTTTCCCAAGCGATGTAGGCTCTTCTTCCTTTTGGTTGCTTCTTTTGAGGTTTACTTTTGGTCTTATCTTTCTTTAGTGAAGGGCAATCCGGTTTGTAGTGACCGGGTTTTCCACAGTTGTAACAAGATCCTCTATTTTAGTCTTCTTGTACTCATCTTGCTTGTTAGACTTTGATTGACGTCTATAATCAACTAGATTGTTGTCCGAGTGCTTAATTTCATTCTTTCGAAGATATTTGTTGTACCTTCTTACGAATAATCCCTTATCTTCATCCGGACTTTCATCTTCATCACTAGACTCACTATCACATGTATCTTTGGTGGATGACTTAGAACTTGAAGCCTTTAAAGCGATAGACTTCTTTTCCGTGTCCTTTGACTTTTCTTTCTTTTCTTTCTTTTCGTGCTTGTTTAGGTTCATGAGGTCTTGCTCATGTTCTTCAAGCTTTCCGAATAGAGCTGTGAGATCCAATGTAGTGAGATCATTGGCTTCTTTGATTGTCGTGACCTTCGGTTGCCATTCCCTACTAAGACATCTCAAAACTTTGTTAGTAG
The DNA here is from genome assembly GCF_029867415.1 of Vicia villosa. Lineage (NCBI taxonomy): Eukaryota > Viridiplantae > Streptophyta > Magnoliopsida > Fabales > Fabaceae > Vicia > Vicia villosa. The sequence goes on along the minus strand of NC_081183.1, from coordinate 41,361,862 downwards.
CTACGCCATTGGGAGTAATATGTCCCAATGTGTGTAATCGATTTATAATGTGAGAAAATCTCTTTTGCATATCCGCAATGGTTTCACCATGCTTCATATGAAAGAGATCAAACTCTTGCGTTAAAGTATTGATTCTAGCTAGCTTAACATCATTAGTTCCTTCATGGGCGACTTGTAATGCATCCCACATTGCCTTAGCCGATTGGCAATGCGACACACGAAAGTACTCATCGACCCCTAAGGAGGCTATAATCATGTTTCTAGCTTTCCAATCATACCCGTAATTCTTTTCATCTTTTTCATCCCATTGTGCTTGAGGTTTAGGTCTTGTGATGCCAGCATCGTTGGTTATGGTGATAGCCATAGGACCATTGACGATGGCATCCCAAATTTTTCTATCAACGGAGTTGATATGAATGCACATACAGTCTTTCCAATAACTATAGTTTTCTCCAGTGAAAACAGGCGCTTTAGTATACGCCCCTTTTTGATCGTTCTCCATTTTCTAAAAAGTTATATCAAGCATTAGAATGAACCGGAGCTCTGATACCACTTGTTAGACGATAGGACTGGTCTAGAGGGGGGTGAATAGACCACCTTTTTTGACTTAAGAAAATTTTAGCTATTTGAAACGTGACTTCCCTGAATCACTTAACCGTCTAAGATGATTATGTTATCGGGGACCGGATATGTGCACTAAACCAAACGGATGAGAATGTCAAGTGATGAATTACGTTTTAACGAATATCTCGATTGTCTCAATTACACACTATATGGTATATTACTCAAAATGAACGTTTTCACTAAAATATGAACAAAAAATTTGATTGAGTAATTTTATCGAACACTTGGTGATCAATATTTTACCTAACCTTAGTTTTTGTTCAATAATGGAAATAAACAAAAACAAGTGAAAATGCGATAAAGTAAAAACGATAAGGAACACGATATTTGTTTAGGCAGTTCCTCTATCGTCCTCGCAGGAGTACGTCTGCCCCTAATTTCAAATGAAATTAGGAAAGTTTTATTTGATTGCAAAATGTTTAACAAGGATAGAAAGTACCAATCACCAACTACAATCATGCAGTAAAATTGAAATACAATTCGATCCTCCCCTTGATTCAAGTCGAATCAAGTCAATGTCTAAGATCTTCACGATCAAGACCCCGATCGTTCCTTTCTCAATCCTCCGGTTGTAGCAAGTTTGTTGAGTAGATCTTCAATCTCTCAAACCCTTATGCACGGCTAAATTTATTACTAAGGCGAATCGATCGTCAAAAACCTTCGAACAAAATCTTTGATGAGGAAGGAAAAACCCTAAGGTTTTATACAAGAAACACCCTCAACAATCTTCACTCGAACAAGATGAATGTCTACCGTCGAATCTCAAACAAGACAAACTCTACCGTCGAACCTTTGAAGGATAGAAAAACACTTAGAAAGGGGGGGTTTGAATAAGTGTAGTCTTAAAAACTTGAAAGATAAAAACAATTTGCACAGTTATTTTTATCCTGGTTCGTTGTTAACTAAACTACTCCAGTCCACCCCCACGGAGTGATTTACCTCACCTGAGGATTTAATCCACTAATCGCAACAGATTACAATGGTTTTCCACTTAGCCCGCTGTCGCACGCTCGCGAAAAATGAACAGAGTCGCCACCAATATATTTATCCCATAAGGGAAAGGAATATCAGAAAACCTAACAAAGGAAGGAACAGGGTCTTACGACCAGAGAATCAAGGTACGGGAGTCGGTTACGCGAGGGGAAGGTGCTAGCACCCCTCACGCCCATCGTACTCGATGGTATCCACCTATGTCTGTTTCTATCTAATGGGTGTGTATCTATGTCTATGTCTAAATGCGAAATGAATGCAAAATGTAGGGAAAATAAAGAATTGTACTCGCACGGGCCCTACCCCGCTGCCTACGTATCCTTTTCAGGAATCAGAGTTACCGTAGCTCAGCTCACGATTTTCTGTTTGTTTTTGTGTTTTTTAGTTGGGCGGAGTTAACGCTCGCGCTCTTGCATAAGGGATCGCCTAGGATGCAATGGAGCGGAGATAACGGTGCCCTTAAGAAGAAGAAAGAGATTGGTTTGTGTCTTTTAGGGTAGATGAGTGATGAACAGTACCCAATACCGGGCCACTCACCACTTTCTCTACTTTGCTTTAGTCTGAACCATTGTTAGATGTTTTAAAGTGTTTTTGGTTGTGTATTTTTTAAGGGAATTTACTTCACGATTCGAACCACATAAAATGTATAATGATCGAGAAGCAGATTAGGGAATGAATCCCACTCACTTCCATCCCATTATGTAATGTTTGAGAAACAGATTAGAGAATGAATCTCACTCATTTCTCTCCCATTAACTAATGTTTGAGAAACAGATTAGGGAATGAATCCCACTCGTTTCTCTCCCATTAAGTAGTGACCGAGAAACAGATTAGGGAATGGATCCCACTCGTTTCTATGCCACTAAGTGATTGAGAAATAGATTAGGGAATGAATCCCACTCATTTCTCTATCACTTGCTTAATGTGATTCGCATCTTCCTTTTATTAGTGTTTTAAAGAGTTGAAAAGAAAAAGAATGCAAAAGGGAACTAGATCTACCATTCTAATCTATGTTATTCTAATCTACTAATGGCCCTAAGGTCAAGGATACCTATCCTATCTCAATTCCTCTTAGCAAAGAAGGAAGAGTCTAAGGGAACATGGCAAGCAATAGCAAGATGTAATCAAAATCAAAGTAAGAAATGAGAGGCTAAGCATGGAAACAAGGGAAAGAAGCTCCAAGTCAGTAGCAAAACATGGGATTGAATGTCCCAAATCAAATACAAAAGCATCACAGTATCATACAAAAATATCCACAAGAAGTTACCAAAGTATCGCGTGCGTCGTTACTTACCAATTAGCGGACAAACATCAATTAATCAAAACAAAGACAAGTGAACACATGAACTAGGCTTGAAGTCAGTAGCAAACTCATTCATTTAGTTCCAATACTCTATGTTAATCTATATTAGTCAATTAGCATGAAGCAATACAAAACTCTAACCAAAACTAGACAACACTAGGTTAATACTAGCTAATCGGTTTCAACTTGTGAATGAGGTTAGAAACATGTAATCAAATGGTACAAGTCAGTAGCAAATAGCCTATACTAGATGCCTAAACAACCACAAAGTCATGCCAAGAAGTTCCACACAAAATTACGGGTCATTTGTACAAGTTACGGTGCAATCGTCAACCGAAAACAAGTTATTTACATGTGATAAAGGAAAGTCAAGTAAAATAAGAAAACATGATCTAAAATCTTGAATTCCAGGTCTTAGGACCTCTAAACATCCCTAGTTATATATACAAAAGGGAACCAACATTATTGCATGAATGCATTTCAATTTGAGAGCACAAACGTCACAAACACTTACTAGAAACGCATGTTAATCGAGTCAAACAATACTAACCAAATACCAATCAAAACAAAGAATTAGGAGTTCATTTTTTATATACAATATCATGGATTAGTCTACTGGAATCATACAAAAATTGGGGGTTAAATTCTGATCCCAAGGTGTTAAACGAAATTAATTTGCAAAATCTATCGAAACCGAAAGAAACATGAGCATACCAAAGTAAATGATTTATTGAAGATGGCAAAGCAATTTCTAAAAATATACAAAAAATATCACAATTATGTACACACATAAAACTATCTAAAACATATTTTTATTCATTTTTTATTTCAATTAAAACTAGTTTATGAATTAAAAGTTAGTAGTGAAACAAAATTGAAATAAAAGAAAATTGGAGCAAGCAGGGGTGTATTAGTAAAATGATTTGAACTGGATTCTGTACTAATGGTTGCTTGGGCCCAGAAGAGGGGGTGGAAATAGAAATTCGTGGAGCCCAATGAATATCAGTTTTGCTTCATCCAATTTCCATTTTATGGCTTCAGACTTTGGTTCAATGATTCAGATATTCAATTAACCTCACTTAGTTTCAATCAAACCCTAATTAATACTAATTAAGTCTAACTAATCCTAGTTGTTAATTAAAAACAAGTAAAAGAGGGATTTAGGGTTACTTGAATTGTGACCTTCGAGCCCTTCTGCAGAGCCGATAATCCTTCCTTCCTTCTCCGATCGTGGCGGCGCAGTGGTTCCGGTGAGATAATTCTTTCTTCGTCTTGACCAACAGAAGTGGAACCACGTCCTCTCTTCACCCTTACGTCTCCCTGCCTTGAATCTCCGGCGAAACTTCAACAATTACCACCGTGAACAGATGACTAGTCGGCGCCTCTTTGATTCGAATGATGATTGGGAATGATGTTAGAAATACTCGTGATGATTGAATTCAACAACAACGGCGACGGCGCCTCTCAAATTCTGATGTGCGGAGATAAGTGAAGAGCGAGAGATTCGGAAACAAGGCTTTAGCTATGAACACATGAAAAGAACGCCACCGAGATGGGACGTTGGTTCAAGTAACTTCAAATCCTTGCTTGTATCTTCTTCTTGATTCTTCTTCGATTTCTTTCCGTGTGCACTGTGTTGTTGTAGTATTGCTTGAGAGTGAGTTTTGGAGCGAGAATTGAGTGATTGTGAGGATGTTGATTGAAGGTTGTTGAGTTGATGCTCAGTTGGAACGAGATTTCGAGGTGAAGTCTCGTACAACAATGGTGAGAGCTTTAGTGAGGGGTGGAGAATTGAAGGTGGACAATGGAAGTTGTATGAATATGGAAGAGTCTGAAAGTCGCAGTGAGAGTTGAAGGGAGAAGATGAATGCAGAGAGTGTGTTGAATGGTAGAGGATGAAGATGGTGCTTATAGGAAAAAATGGTGAAATGGCGTGGAGAGTCTGAATGAAGGTGGAGGTCCTGATTTTATAGAAGCATCCAGGTTGAATTCTCCCTCTCATTTTTTCTGTTTTGATTCAGTTATTTCTGTTAGCAATTGGTTGAAAACTGTTAGCTGTTAGAAGGTAGTTAGAAGAGGTTATGAATTGAATGAGAGTGAGAGGATTAGAGCCCTTAGATTGATGAGAATCTGTTATGGAATGGAGGGTAGGGATTGAAGCGGTTATGGAGGTTAGGAGTTGGTTGCAAATCTGTTAGAGATGTTTTTTTTCTGTTTAGATATTTCTGAAGCTGACAGTTAGGTTAGTTAGGAGTTTGTTACACTTGCCACTGTTTTTTCTGTTATTTCAGTATTAGCTTTGAATGGCCTTCTTTCTGGTTTTGTTTATGTGCAGGGCTGGTATATATGGAGTTTGGAGTCAATTCTGACAGGTTTTTGTAGCAGGTCATGTGCAGGTTCAGTTTCGGATCGACTTTGGTGGCGGTAATTCTCTGTTTTGTTTCGAAGCCGGTTAGTGAACTGTATGGTGAGGAGTGATGCTGTATGTATATACTTGTGCAGGCTGCTCTTCTTTTTTTTTGTACGCAGGATTGGTGTTGAACTGGCTTCGGTTTATTGTTGTGTGCAAGGCTGGAATTTGAATTGAATGCTGCTGATTTGTGAAATGGTTTTGTAATTGTTAGTAGGTTTATGTCTGGATAGTGTGAATGAAATGGATACATGAGGTAGCAAAGGGTATGGCAACAACAAGGCATGAAATGGAAGATCATGAGAAAACTTAGTCTATAAATTTTGTAATATTCTTTTGTGATCTTTATACTTTTCCTTCCATCTTGTACTTGAAATTCGTAAAGGATTTGAATTTTTGTAATGGGATCGGATGAATGTATAGACACTTAAATTTGTCTTTGATGAAATTGGTATTCCGAATGAAATGTGTAACTTCAACTTGTATCTTTGCTTGTATTTAAAAGGAAATGGTGAAAGTCAAGTATAAATAGTGGAATCCATATGACTTAATCAACAAGAATCAGTTTGTTATGGTTGACTTTATTGACCATGTAATCTATATCACCAATAATTACAACAAATCCTTAATCCGGTGGTGAGATCCAAATTCAAACATGTGGCACCATGAATAGCAAAAGAGAACCACTCATAATTGTCTTGCTCAATACAATAATAGCACAAACATTGAGATGAAGCCAGTGGTGATGATATAACCATACTCATTCATGGGGAAATAAATCTTATTTCTTTGGGCCTAGACGACTTCAGATGAAGAAAAGCTCTTGTAGCCTGATGAGAAGGAAACCCATACTGATTATCAGCTAAAACCATAATTTCCCATCCGATACTCAAAGAATAGCCATATGAATTAAGCTTGAGTGAATTAGAAGCCCTAATTTCCAAGGTCTTTGATCCCATGCCAATTTATTGATTAATGATGCATGATGAGTTAGATGACCTAATGGAGGGTATGTACATGAATGCAAAGCCTAAGCCAGTTAGAAATAAAGGGGTAGGACAAATTTGGGAAGAGAGTTTTGTTTTTCTGGTGGAAGGATTTATGGTATGTAATTGGAAGAAGGGTGATAGCTTGTAACGTAGCCCAAGGTGCCAATACAAGGTTCCCAAAAGAAATGTTACATGAAACAATGACTGAAAAGGAATAGATCTCGTACGATCTATGACTCAACATCGACTCGACATCAAGAGAGGATCTCGTACGATCTTCAGGACTGAAAGAATAAGATCTCTTACGATCTATGACTCAACATCGACTCGACACCAGGAGAAGACCTAAGCATGATCTTCAGGACTGAAAGAATAAGATCTCTTACGATCTATGACTCAACATCGACTCAACATCAGGAGAAGACCTAAGCATGATCTTCAGGACTGAAAGAATAAGATCTCTTACGATCTATGACTCAACATCGACTCGACACCAGGAGAAGACCTAAGCATGATCTTCAGGACTGACAGAATAAGATCTCTTACGATCTGTGACTCAACATCGACTCGACACCAGGAGAAGACCTAAGCATGATCTTCAGGACTGACAGAATAAGATCTCTTACGATCTATGACTCAACATCGACTCGACACCAGGAGAAGACCTAAGCATGATCTTCAGGACTGAAAGAATAAGATCTCTTACGATCTATGACTCAACATCGACTCAACATCAGGAGAAGACCTAAGCATGATCTTCAGGACTGAAAGAATAAGATCTCTTACGATCTATGACTCAACATCGACTCAACATCAGGAGAAGACCTAAGCATGATCTTCAGGACTGAAAGAATAAGATCTCTTACGATCTATGACTCAACATCGACTCAACATCAGGAGAAGACCTAAGCATGATCTTCAGGACAGAAAGAATAAGATCTCTTACGATCTATGACTCAACATCGACTCAACATCAGGAGAAGACCTAAGCATGATCTTCAGGACAGAAAGAATAAGATCTCTTACGATCTATGACTCAACATCGACTCGACACCAGGAGAAGACCTAAGCATGATCTTCAGGACTGAAAGAATAAGATCTCTTACGATCTATGACTCAACATCGACTCAACATCAGGAGAAAAGAAGGCATTGTGTCAGACACTCATCAGAGATTGAAAATACCTCGCCTCGGCACCGTGGTTGGAAGAGATTTGAAATGTAGTAGCAGATATCAATCAGAATTTGTAAGGACAACTTTTTGTGTGGGGATGTATTATTGTCTTGACTGGGTGCGGATTTGTATTATCTGGCTTATGCTTTGTATGCATGTTTGAATTTTTCTGTGGCGTAATGCTCCATTTTGATGGATATGCTACGCTTTTGAGGATGCAATGTTATATGTAGTGAACGCTATATGCAGAGTGCCAAATAAAGGCGTTAGTGAGGTAAACACCAGGGAAAATCCCCTTAGTGTTAAGGACCATGTGGAGGTGCCAATAGATATTGGACTTTGATTTGTAAGATGCACTTTTCTTTGACTTGAAGAATGATTTCTGACTTCTCACCATGTGCTACTGGTTGGAGGATTTTCAGTTTGAGGAGATTCCCTCGATTCACCATGTTGGGGATGAGAAATCCAGATAAGGAGCTTTGATTAGGGAAGTAGAACGACTCCTAGGAGGGATAAACCCTTATGCTTGAGGAGAGACCAAATTTCTAGGAGAAATAAACTCCTATGGTCATGGAGCGACAAAAAACTCACCCCCAGGCTTCGTGACTTATGGAGGGATTTGCCCCAAAGGATCCTTGGAGAGATTTGTCGAATCTCGACGTAACTGCCCCAGATTGGTTGAACTCAAGAGAGATTCCTCGACTTGATTGCCCCAGATTGATCAAGGCTCGAAGAGATTTGTCGACATGATTGCCCCAGATATGCTGAATTTGAGAGGTCAAACCTCGACTTAATTGCCCCTGATTAGGTACATCGGACTAGAATCCTCAAGCCTTCATTGTTTTGAAGTTAAACAAACATGGAAACAACTTTACCACGCTCAACGGAGTCTTCAAACTCTTCCCCTCAAGGTAATCAAAGAAAGCATTAACTGTGCATGCCCAACGGAGTTTTTAGAGAATTTGCCCATTGATGGTCAACATTTGGAATGATTAGCTTTTACTCCTCGGAGTTCTCAAGTCTTGTTGCGTTGACATGATCAAGTTACTCACTGATTCTCATCATGGTAACTTCCTTGATGTTAAGCACGTATTTTGTATGCAAAAGAATGTTAATTCTAAGAATGATAATTCTAATGCAAAGCCTATGTTAGTCTTGAAGTTGTAAAAACTTTTTTGTGAAATGAGGTTGCGACCTCTTGTGACCGAATCACTAGTTGACACAACCTCGATTTTTGCATATGGAAGATAAAGCAAACGTACGATACCAACATGGATATGAGTCTCGCTTCATTGGGAGTCAGTTAAACACTATCTCATCGGGGTGTGATTTCGAAATAAACCCTACTTCAATTAGGACTTTTAAGGGTTGTAATTTGGCCGGGTTCACGGTTTTTAGAAAACAAAGGATTTTTAGGCTCAAAATTATTTGTACCCACCCCCTTCGTGATGTTCTTCATTCCTATGTTCAGTTAACTCGACACGAGTGTTCATCCCTCATAAGGAATTTGAAATGGTTGAGGAGTCAATGAGGTTCTTTGGACATGGCGGTCGCTCACCTTTTATTCTTCTGATTCATTGTCACACGACTTTGTTCTTGTTTGGCAATTTCATCGTCTTCTTTTTTTTTTTATGCTTCTTTTGCCATTTTTCTTTTCATCCTTTTTTATTTTCATTATTTTTTCGCCATTTTTTTTTTGCTATTTTTTGAACAAGTCGTGTGACCTCGCATTATCTTTGATTCGTTGGAGGTGATTGCGACTGCCTCTTTCTTTGATTTGATGAAGGATTACCATTGTGGTATCGTCATCTCTTGGTCTCTTGATGGAATAAGGATAATCATTACGGTTTTGATATTCCTCAACCTTTGGAAAGATAACCATTGTTGTATCCTTAGATGCACACCCTTTTGGTGAGTTTTGAACACTCAATCAAGTTAAATGAACGCTACCCTGCCCCAAGGTTAAAATAAGGGTTTTTATGATTAGAAAAGAAACTCCTTCTCCAAGGCTCAAAGGGGTTAACGAGGGTCTATCTCCCTTATATCTCCGGTGTTTGGGGATTTGAAACAATGCCTGTACATCCTCAGTAGGGTTTTTATTCGAAAACACATGGTTAGAGATTTTTTCATTTTTATCTTTCATCATTCTCCCTCAGCTTTTTGCATAAGCGAGCAATTAATAAAGTTGGTATCATAATGCCAAAACATTTTATGAGTGATAACGAATGGATTACTTCAAGACAAACATAAACAATGTATTATGATTTTCATTCAGAAATTAACAAGTTTTTACATGCTATTTATGCTTAAACACACAAAGGAAAAATTACAATGAGAATGCAGTAAGAAACTAAATGGGTGTCGTTGTTGAGGAGACTTGACTCCGTCTGGACTTATTGAGCTTGAATACTTTCTGCAGTTCCTTCCAAACACTTCAGATTACTTCAAAAGAGAACTCCGACAAAGTCACCCAAGAGTTGTAAACTTTTGCCTTGCTTTAGGGATTCGAGCAATGCGAATGATGCAATGCTCAAGATAAGAGTACGTCTTGCTTATCCCTCGTGCGGGAGCCCCAAGCATAGATGTTGAAGAAGTATTCGCCTTCATAAATGGAAAGAATCTGGTATGGTCATCAAACTCAAGAGAGCTACTTGTGGTGAAGAAGACCCAAAACACGAATCTTAACCAATTGAAATTCTGACAAACGAGGAAGCAACTGGGCATAAGGCCATCAATTTGTTTCTTATATTTTTCTCTCTGTTAACTAGCAAGGCCACTAAGAAGGAGATCCTGAGAAAGGCAACTGATATATGAAGTAAAACCTTGAGAATGAGAAGCATTATGAAGAACACTCTTGATTATCACACGGAAGAAGATTCTGATGAAGTCACCCAAGAATTTGTAATGCTTTAGGGATTCGAGCAATGCGAGTGATGCAATGCTCAAGATAAGAGTGCGTCTTGCTTATCCCTCGTGCGGGAGCCCCAAGCATATTCATTGAAGAAGTATTTGCCATCAAACATGGAGGAACCTTGCGTAGTCACCAAACTTAGAGAAGCTATTTGTTGCAAAGAGAACTCAAACACCAACTGAAACACCAACCCCCACGGATACAACTGAGCATAAGAACCTTGAGAATGAGAGATGTTTCTACAAAACATTCTTGATTACTACTTGAAAGAGATTCTGACAAAGTTGCTCGAGAATTTGTGGTGTTTTTATTATTATTATACCAACGAGTTCAAGGAAGCAGCTTTCTACAAAACAGGAAATACTTGAAATGAGAACACAGAAAGGAAATGATGATTGCCATAGTTGAGGAGACTTGACTCCTTCTGGGCTTATTTCTTTTTGTGACACTCCATGGAATACGGACATTCACTTGGGCACGGGCATTCCGTTCACCCACATGTTTCCTCCTTGAAGGGTTATATGTCTCTCGTTGATCAATTGTTGCACCTTGGCTTTGAAAGCGTTGCAGTCCTCGGTTGAGTGCCCTGCTGATCCAGCGTGGTACCCACATTGCACATTAGGGTCATGCCCAAGTGGAAACGGGCGTGGTGGAGGTTTCAGAGATTTGGGGACCACCAATGAGCTTTGCACTAGATATGGCAGAAGTTTAGTGTATGTCATAGGAATCTGGTCCAGAGGAGCATTTCTTCGCCCCAAATTACTTCTAGGTGGGTATTCATTCGGATGACCTTGTTGATGATTTTGTTCGGGTGTCTTCCTCTTTTGATCTGGATGTGAAACAAATGGAGACTGATGAGGTGGGAAACCTGGAACCCAAGATGGTGCATTATGCTTCTGATTTGAAGTAGATCTGACATAGAAGTATGAATCAACCTTTTCTTCTACCGCAGTTGGAACCCCATTTCCTTGAACAAACATACCCTCGGGGGTGAACAAAATCACTTTTGAATCAATGAGATCTTGAATTTGCTGCTTCAGCGCCCTACAATTCTCAATATCATGACCAGGTGCCCCAGAATGGAACTCACATCGAGCATTGGCATCAAAGGTGGGGGGAAGCTTTTCAGGCGTAGCCAATTCTCGTAGCTCAACCAACTGAAGCTCCAGCAAACGGGGAAGTAACTGAGCGTAAGGCATCGGGATAGGATTGAGAATTCTCTGAGGTTTCTTAGGCTTTTTCCCACACATTTGGTCTCCTTGATTCATTCTAGGGGCATGAACATTTTGACGTGGAGGCAATGGCACTTGAAATTGAGGGAGAGCTCCCTGAGGCATCCCATGAGTGAAAAGAGATCCTATTGGAGAGAAGGAATCAACAACTTCTGTTGCAGCAACAGGAACAACATCACCTTCCTTCCTTAATACCGTCTTCAGAACTTCCATGACCAAGCTCAATTGAGTCTTCAACTGACTATTTTCCTCCTTTAGTGCATCCTGATTATGGACCAAGTCTTGCGTCTCCAACATAAGATGACCCATTTGTTCCCTCATCTCATCCATTTCCTCACGGAGTTGTTCCATAGTTGATTTTGGAGTTGTGGCAGTGAGAAGTCAAATCTGTTGATGATCTTGAAATCTGGATAGAAATGGTCCCATAAGTCTTTGAAAGAACCATGAAATGCATGATAGTATGAATGCATGTTTCATTTATGAGAGATCCTAAAGTCTTTTCACACACTTTCATTTTTCTTTTTTGGAATCAAAGCTTCTCTTTTTTTTGTATAGAATATCTTTTCTTTCCTTTTTTGCTTTTCTATTTCCTTTTCTTTTACATATCTTTTCTTTTCTTTTCTTTTCTCTTTTTTTTTTTGGAAATAGACTTTAGGATCTTTCATAAATGGAGTGGACAAAGCAATGATGTTATGCAATGCAAAAGCATGGGATCCACGGTCCATATAATCTTAGTAACCACTGTACAATCCTCTGAATAACTGATACAGGTCAAATGTCACAGGATCAAAGGTCCGACACCTTTTTGAATACCAGGAAAACCAATAGTCACCAACGGAACAGAATAGTCACCAACGGTACCTGTCATGTATATCCCACCCCACTCACAGGTGAATCTAGGTCAAGGTAGGTCAATGGCTTCCAGCGTTATCAGTTCTCCTGAAACACCATCATTGTCGCAAATACATGCCAACAACGGTATCTCATTTGAACCTCGACTGGTCGTGGGTCTCATGATCGCAATCAACAGAACCTGACATTCTGTTGGCGTCATGACTATCCACTCTATCCTAGGTATCCTATGTGTCAACTCTGGCCTGGGTATTGGGCCTTTTACCTCATAGAACATCCCACCCAACCTGCAAACAGAGAAAATATGTGGCCCCCACGGGGACCCATAATATAGTCCAGAATGCGAGAAAGTAAATATGATATGCAAGCAAGAAATGAACATGATATGCAAGCATATATATACAAAATGCAAATATACAAACAGATAAAGAAACACCCAATAAAACGAAACAAACAAAGGCTAGGATCGACTTGCTTAGGTAATCCCCAGCAGAGTCGCCAGCTGTCGCACGCTCGCGAAAAATGAACAGAGTCGCCACCAATATATTTATCCCATAAGGGAAAGGAATATCAGAAAACCTAACAAAGGAAGGAACAGGTTCTTACGACCAGAGAATCAAGGTACGGGAGTCGGTTACGCGAGGGGAAGGTGCTAGCACCCCTCACGCCCATCGTACTCGATGGTATCCACCTATGTCTGTTTCTATCTAATGGGTGTGTATCTATGTCTATGTCTAAATGCGAAATGAATGCAAAATGTAGGGAAAATAAAGAATTGTACTCGCACGGGCCCTACCCCGCTGCCTACGTATCCTTTTCAGGAATTAGAGTTACCGTAGCTCGGCTCACGATTTTCTGTTTGTTTTTGTGTTTTTTAGTTGGGCGGAGTTAACGCTTGCGCTCTTGCATAAGGGATCGCCTAGGATGCAATGGAGCGGAGATAATGGTGCCCTTAGGAAGAAGAAAGAGATTGGTTTGTGTCTTTTAGGGTAGATGAGTGATGAACAGTACCCAATACCGGGCCACTCACCACTTTCTCTATTTTGCTTTAGTCTGAACCATTGTTAGATGTTTTAAAGTGTTTTTGGTTGTGTATTTTTTAAGGGAATTTACTTCACGATTCGAACCACATAAAATGTATAATAATCGAGAAGCAGATTAGGGAATGAATCCCACTCACTTCCATCCCATTATGTAATGTTTGAGAAACAGATTAGAGAATGAATCTCACTCATTTCTCTCCCATTAACTAATGTTTGAGAAACAGATTAGGGAATGAATCCCACTCGTTTCTCTCCCATTAAGTAGTGACCGAGAAACAGATTAGGGAATGGATCCCACTCGTTTCTATGCCACTAAGTGATTGAGAAATAGATTAGGGAATGAATCCCACTCATTTCTCTATCACTTGCTTAATGTGATTCGCATCTTCCTTTTATTAGTGTTTTAAAGAGTTGAAAAGAAAAAGAATGCAAAAGGGAACTAGATCTACCATTCTAATCTATGTTATTCTAATCTACTAATGGCCCTAAGGTCAAGGATACCTATCCTATCTCAATTCCTCTTAGCAAAGAAGGAAGAGTCTAAGGGAACATGGCAAGCAATAGCAAGATGTAATCAAAATCAAAGTAAGAAATGAGAGGCTAAGCATGGAAACAAGGGAAAGAAGCTCCAAGTCAGTAGCAAAACATGGGATTGAATGTCCCAAATCAAATACAAAAGCATCACAGTATCATACAAAAATATCCACAAGAAGTTACCAAAGTATCGCGTGCGTCGTTACTTACCAATTAGCGGACAAACATCAATTAATCAAAACAAAGACAAGTGAACACATGAACTAGGCTTGAAGTCAGTAGCAAACTCATTCATTTAGTTCCAATACTCTATGTTAATCTATATTAGTCAATTAGCATGAAGCAATACAAAACTCTAACCAAAACTAGACAACACTAGGTTAATATTAGCTAAGCGGTTTCAACTTGTGAATGAGGTTAGAAACATGTAATCAAATGGTACAAGTCAGTAGCAAATAGCCTATACTAGATGCCTAAACAACCACAAAGTCATGCCAAGAAGTTCCACACAAAATTACGGGTCATTTGTACAAGTTACGGTGCAATCGTCAACCGAAAACAAGTTATTTACATGTGATAAAGGAAAGTCAAGTAAAATAAGAAAACATGATCTAAAATCTTGAATTCCAGGTCTTAGGACCTCTAAACATCCCTAGTTATATATACAAAAGGGAACCAACATTATTGCATGAATGCATTTCAATTTGAGAGCACAAACGTCACAAACACTTACTAGAAACGCATGTTAATCGAGTCAAACAATACTAACCAAATACCAATCAAAACAAAGAATTAGGAGTTCATTTTTTATATACAATATCATGGATTAGTCTACTGGAATCATACAAAAATTGGGGGTTAAATTCTGATCCCAAGGTGTTAAACGAAATTAATTTGCAAAATCTATCGAAACCGAAAGAAACATGAGCATACCAAAGTAAATGATTTATTGAAGATGGCAAAGCAATTTCTAAAAATATACAAAAAATATCACAATTATGTACACACATAAAACTATCTAAAACATATTTTTATTCATTTTTTATTTCAATTAAAACTAGTTTATGAATTAAAAGTTAGTAGTGAAACAAAATTGAAATAAAAGAAAATTGGAGCAAGCAGGGGTGTATTAGTAAAATGATTTGAACTGGATTCTGTACTAATGGTTGCTTGGGCCCAGAAGAGGGGGTGGAAATAGAAATTCGTGGAGCCCAATGAATATCAGTTTTGCTTGATCCAATTTCCATTTTATGGCTTCAGACTTTGGTTCAATGATTCAGATATTCAATTAACCTCACTTAGTTTCAATCAAACCCTAATTAATACTAATTAGTCTAATTAAGTCTAACTAATCCTAGTTGTTAATTAAAAACAAGTAAAAGAGGGATTTAGGGTTACTTGAATTGTGACCTTCGAGCCCTTCTGCAGAGCCGATAATCCTTCCTTCCTTCTCCGATCGTGGCGGCGCAGTGGTTCCGGTGAGATAATTCTTTCTTCGTCTTGACCAACAGAAGTGGAACCACGTCCTCTCTTCACCCTTACGTCTCCCTGCCTTGAATCTCCGGCGAAACTTCAACAATTACCACCGTGAACAGATGACTAGTCGGCGCCTCTTTGATTCGAATGATGATTGGGAATGATGTTAGAAATACTCGTGATGATTGAATTCAACAACAACGGCGACGGCGCCTCTCAAATTCTGATGTGCGGAGATAAGTGAAGAGCGAGAGATTCGGAAACAAGGCTTTAGCTATGAACACATGAAAAGAACGCCACCGAGATGGGACGTTGGTTCAAGTAACTTCAAATCCTTGCTTGTATCTTCTTCTTGATTCTTCTTCGATTTCTTTCCGTGTGCACTGTGTTGTTGTAGTATTGCTTGAGAGTGAGTTTTGGAGCGAGAATTGAGTGATTGTGAGGATGTTGATTGAAGGTTGTTGAGTTGATGCTCAGTTGGAACGAGATTTCGAGGTGAAGTCTCGTACAACAATGGTGAGAGCTTTAGTGAGGGGTGGAGAATTGAAGGTGGACAATGGAAGTTGTATGAATATGGAAGAGTCTGAAAGTCGCAGTGAGAGTTGAAGGGAGAAGATGAATGCAGAGAGTGTGTTGAATGGTAGAGGATGAAGATGGTGCTTATAGGAAAAAATGGTGAAATGGCGTGGAGAGTCTGAATGAAGGTGGAGGTCCTGATTTTATAGAAGCATCCAGGTTGAATTCTCCCTCTCATTTTTTCTGTTTTGATTCAGTTATTTCTGTTAGCAATTGGTTGAAAACTGTTAGCTGTTAGAAGGTAGTTAGAAGAGGTTATGAATTGAATGAGAGTGAGAGGATTAGAGCCCTTAGATTGATGAGAATCTGTTATGGAATGGAGGGTAGGGATTGAAGCGGTTATGGAGGTTAGGAGTTGGTTGCAAATCTGTTAGAGATGTTTTTTTTCTGTTTAGATATTTCTGAAGCTGACAGTTAGGTTAGTTAGGAGTTTGTTACACTTGCCACTGTTTTTTCTGTTATTTCAGTATTAGCTTTGAATGGACTTCTTTCTGGTTTTGTTTATGTGCAGGGCTGGTATATATGGAGTTTGGAGTCAATTCTGACAGGTTTTTGTAGCAGGTCATGTGCAGGTTCAGTTTCGGATCGACTTTGGTGGCGGTAATTCTCTGTTTTGTTTCGAACCCGGTTAGTGAACTGTATGGTGAGGAGTGATGCTGTATGTATATACTTGTGCAGGCTGCTCTTCTTTTTTTTTGTACGCAGGATTGGTGTTGAACTGGCTTCGGTTTATTGTTGTGTGCAAGGCTGGAATTTGAATTGAATGCTGTTGATTTGTGAAATGGTTTTGTAATTGTTAGTAGGTTTATGTCTGGATAGTGTGAATGAAATGGATACATGAGGTAGCAAAGGGTATGGCAACAACAAGGCATGAAATGGAAGATCATGAGAAAACTTAGTCTATAAATTTTGTAATATTCTTTTGTGATCTTTATACTTTTCCTTCCATCTTGTACTTGAAATTCGTAAAGGATTTGAATTTTTGTAATGGGATCGGATGAATGTATAGACACTTAAATTTGTCTTTGATGAAATTGGTATTCCGAATGAAATGTGTAACTTCAACTTGTATCTTTGCTTGTATTTAAAAGGAAATGGTGAAAGTCAAGTATAAATAGTGGAATCCATATGACTTAATCAACAAGAATCAGTTTGTTATGGTTGACTTTATTGACCATGTAATCTATATCACCAATAATTACAACAAATCCTTAATCCGGTGGTGAGATCCAAATTCAAACATGTGGCACCATGAATAGCAAAAGAGAACCACTCATAATTGTCTTGCTCAATACAATAATAGCACAAACATTGAGATGAAGCCAGTGGTGATGATATAACCATACTCATTCATGGGGAAATAAATCTTATTTCTTTGGGCCTAGACGACTTCAGATGAAGAAAAGCTCTTGTAGCCTGATGAGAAGGAAACCCATACTGATTATCAGCTAAAACCATAATTTCCCATCCGATACTCAAAGAATAGCCATATGAATTAAGCTTGAGTGAATTAGAAGCCCTAATTTCCAAGGTCTTTGATCCCATGCCAATTTATTGATTAATGATGCATGATGAGTTAGATGACCTAATGGAGGGCATGTACATGAATGCAAAGCCTAAGCCAGTTAGAAATAAAGGGGTAGGACAAATTTGGGGTATGACACCCACGACTAAGTCTTCTAGAGTATCCTGATCACAACCTGATCACTCTAGGAACAAATGCTTAGACACAAGCTAAGACTTTCTTAGAGTATCCTGACCACCACGTGATCACTCTAATTACAACTGCTTAGACACAAGCTAAGACTTCCTAGAGTATCCTGATCAACACTTGATCACTCTAGTTACTTACAAATTAATGTAATCAAATAAGAGTTTTACAATGCTTCTGAAAAGCTATAATCACAACAGTGATATTTCTCTTAAAGTTTAAGCTTAATCTCACTAATATATTACAACAGCAATGTAGTGAGCTTTGATGAAGATGAAGTTTCTGAGCTTTGAGTTTGAACAGCGTTTCAGTAAGTTAATTGTTAGCGAAATCGTCAACCTTGCTTCTCATCAGAACTTCATATTTATAGGCACTTGAGAAGATGACCGTTGGGAGCATTTAATGCTTTGCGTGTTCCGTACAGCATTGCATTTAATGTTTCACGCTTTTGTCAACTACCTCGAGCCTTGTTCACGCTGTGTCTACTAACGTTGCCTTTAATAACTTCCAACGTTCCTTTTGTCAGTCAGCGTAGCCTGCCACCTGTACTTTCTTCTGATCTGATGTTTGTGAATAAGACGTTTGAATATCATCAGAGTCAAACAGCTTGGTGCATAGCATCTTCTTGTCTTCTGACCTTGAAGTGCTTCTGAGCGTGATACCATGAGAGCTTCAGTGCTTCTGCTTCTGATCTCAAGTTCTTCTGATGCTTCCATAGACCCATGTTCTGATTCTGCCTTGACCATCTTCTGATGTCTTGCCAGACCATGTTCTGATGTTGCATGCTGAACCTTCTGAGACAAAGCTTCTGAGCGCTGATTTGTGCATACTCTTTATATATTTCCTGAAAGGGAATTTGCAATGTATTAGAGTACCACATTATCTCATACAAAATTCATATCCTTGTTATCATCAAAACTAAGAATATTGATCAGAACAAATCTTGTTCTAACAATCTCCCCCTTTTTGATGATGACAAAAACATATATAAATGATATGAATTTGCGATCAGAAAGAGCAGACGGCTAAAGACAATTACACAGCTATAGCATAAGCATGTGAATATGTCTCCCCCTGAGATTAACAATCTCCCCCTGAAATTAATACTAGAAGAATTTTAATAATAAAAGACTTCCCTGATTATTTCGGTAGAGACGTTCACAGTGCTTGATCTTCAGAACATTCATGACTTCTGATTTCTGCTTCCATAGGACAGCTTCAGAACTTTGAATTTCTTTAGATCCTCAGAACATTCACAGCTTCTGATTTCTGCTTCCATCGGACAGCTTCAGAACTTGAATTTCTTCTTTCATCACTTCATGCTAGATTGTATCAGAACATTGTTGAATGTACCAGAGCATCATCAGAGCATCTCTACATCCTGAAATGTTACAGAACAAAACTAAACGACAGAAGTCAGCATGAATGAATCAGAACATAAAAAATGTTTCAGAGCATATAATATGTATCAGAGCCATATAAGCCATATAGAATGTATCAGAACAAATAGACATGATGTTTCAGATCATATTCTATCATCAGAATATCTGAACATTCTTCCTTCTTGCTTCTGATTCTGAAGCTTCATAGCACTCAGCATGCTTCAAGAATCCAAGAGCTTAATTCATCTTGTTTCTTCTTATGTTGCTCTTTAAAAGAGAATCTTCAATTCCTGCAACAACACAACTTAAAAACATAGAACTTTGCAAGTTCTGTTAGAAAAGCAACTGATTAAATCAAATCGTTTATCACATATTTCTCCCCCTTTTTGTCATATCATCAAAAAACATAAAAGATTCAGATAAAAACAAAAAGAAACACACGGAAGAGAAAGATGAATTTCATTTAAGTTCAAACAGACAAGTACAGAAGTACACGAAGAGAAGGAAAACAAGATGCACAAAACAGATGCAGCAAAAACAGAGCAACTAAGACTCAATCTAAGATGACCCTAGTCTTGACAAGATCTTGGCTAGCATCTCTTGAACCCCATTGTTGTGCTCATTCTGCTTCTCTATGAAAGCTCTAAACTCAGCATTAACTGAGCTTTGCTCATCCTGGTTCTTCTGAAGAACTTCCAGAGTCCTTGCAAGACGGGAAGGTTCATCAGAAGAAGCTTCACAGCTTCTATCCAGTGGGATGGCATTGTGATTTGTAGCTTCCATTGATAGATCATTTGCAGGGATTTCCTCAACAGGAACTGATTCAGCAACATGATCTTCTACATCTGCTTCTTGCATAGAAGCATCTCCATAATCTGCAGCTGGAATCTCAGAATCTCCATTCTCAAGAGCCTGAAGAATGGCAGCTAGATTCCTGGGAGCAGAAGGACCTTCAACTTCTGGTGGGTCAACAACTTCTGGAATGACCAAGCTTGGGTCTTTCTTAGAAGGGTTTTCCCTCAGAAAGTCAAAGAATGTCTTGAAATCCCCGAGCAGAACTGGATATTGAGGTATCCAGACCACAATCTCCCTGCAAGGGTTAGCTTCCATTGCAGCAGCAAGTCTTGCTTCTTCCAATTCATCCACAAAGGGCTTTTCTTCCAAGGTATATCTTCCTCTGAGACGAGCAAACCAGAAGTCTTCATAGCTTCTCAGAATTCCACGAGGCCGTGGAGCAGCTTCTACACAAGCTTCCTGAAGTTCCATAAAGAGAGCATCTAATTTTCTGCGTAATATTCTCCAGAGTTTCCGCATAGCGACGTCATTCAAGCCAGAACTTTCAACAATTCTGAGGGTGTCAAAGATACTTCTGAGATTCCTCTTTACTTTTTCAAAAATTACACCAATAGGGTAGACAAGGCGGGATTTTATTTTGGTTTTTGAAAAGGCAGGATTGGGGATGAAATAAGGTTGAGGTTCTCTATCCAATCTAAAAGAAGATACTGCTTCATTATCAGAATCTAACACTACCACTTCAGCTTCAGGACGAGGCTTGGGAGTGTAGTTGCAATCACGGAGCAGCTGTTCATGTGATGCAGAGGTTGGAAGACCAGAACCACTATGGTTGTTTTGAGAGGTAGAAGGAATGGGTTCAAAGATTGCATGGGGAGGAGATTGAGAGATGGAGATATTTGTGTGAGGTGGAAAGAGAGTTTGAAGGGGTGGTATATCCAGAACAGGATTGATGGTGGGTGGAGACGAAGGAATGGTTACAGGAGAAGATGGAGGTGTAAGAACATGGACAGTTATAGGTGATTCTGATGTGGCTTTTTCTGGTTCAGGGATAGGGGCAACCGCTATTGGTGCAACTTCTGAATTACCAGCAGGAGTAGAATCAGGTTCAGAAATACATATACCTTTGGATGCTTTCTGAAGAGCTTTGACCACAACCTCAGTCTTCTTCTGCTTCTTATTCTTCGGCTCTTTATTAATTTTTGTTTTGCCACTAGAGATTTCTTTCCTTCTGACGCTTGCCAGAACTTCCTGTTGATTCCCAGCCTCTTGAACAACATTTTCTTCATCGGATTCTTGAAGAATCATTTTCCTTTTTCTGGTTTTCTTTTTCTCAACAACTTCAACAATCTCAGCATTGTTATTTGACTTCTTCTTCTTCTTCTCAGCTTCCTTCTTTTTCTTCTCAAAATTAACAGAAACAGCCTTAACAACCTTTGCAATGACATCTTCTGGGACCACTTCATTCTCAGTGGCAGCAGCAACTTTCTGAACAGTTTTCACTTGATTACTAGAAGGATGATCAAACTTTCTTTTGGTCCTTTCTTCCTTCTTGCGATTTATTTTAATTGGAGCACCTTTCTCTTGATCTTTAAGACTTTTATCCTCTTTTTGTGACTTCAGATACCTGGTTCTGACTTCTGGTACCTCATCATTGAAGAAGGTTTCAAATTCAGCTAGAACTGGTTCTCTTCTGACTTTTGTTCCATCAAGAGGTTGGGGAGTCTTAATGATAGCCTTAATCACTTTCATCTTCTTTAAAGTGAAGGCATTCAGACAAGCCCCAGTTGTGACAGCAAGGTCTTTGATAATACCTTCAGATTCCAGGTTCTCAACAATCTTGGAATGAACCAGAAGATTTGAGATAATTCTACCAAACGGAATGATGGTACAACTTTTTTCTCTGAAGGCGTTTCTCGACTCCTTCACAGCCTTCCACATATGGTTGAAGATAATGTAGATAGCATCAACCTTCTTCTTAGTGGCAATGCAGTACATAATGTATTTTTGCTCATTGTTGATGAAGTCAGAAGCATGTGTCCCTTTCCTGTGATAGAAACACCCAAGAAGAATCTTGGTCCAGATTTTGTAGAGATCTCTCAAATCCTTGACATTCTTTGTTTCATTTATGTCTGGGTAGAGAGTAGATAAAACATCTTCCCAATTTACCCTTTTATCGATTTCAAAAGCTCCTTCAGCGTTTCTCAGATCAAACATCATCCTTAGGATGTTCTCAGTCACTACCACAAACTTTCCATGGACGAAGGACAAGATTGATTTAGGGGCGACAACTGCATGTACCCAGAATTCCTTGACAAGATCTGGGTAGACTGGTCCACAGAACTCAGCAAACAACGAAGTCCATCCTTGAAAAATTATATCTTCTTTGAGATGAAATTCGTTTTCTTCAATGTTATCAAAATCAACCATGAGTTCACATAGAACTTCTAATTTATCCTTAGGAATGGAGGACGCAACAACTGGAGTGAGTTCCTGATTAACTTCATCTTGAATATGGAGAAGAGTAGATGAACCAACATTTTGAGATGAAGAAGCAGCCATTGAAACAGAATGAACAGCTAGGAAGAACAAATTCTGGGTTTTCGGTTAGGGTTTTAGAAGCGACTTAAGCAGATTTCAAAAGAAAGTATGCAAGAAGAAAGAGAGACATGGAGCGAAAAAGATATATGAGATGATTTGAAAAGAATATATAGAGACGGATTTAAAAAATGCAATAAGATTAGAAAAAATAACAGTTACAGAATCAAGAGAAATCAATTTTCATTAATTGATAAGTGACGTTTAGGTGAGAGAACGTGGTAAATGAAATGATTTAACACAGTTACCTAGGTCAGCGTCTTTTCAACTGCACGCTTTGTACTAACCGTACAGACACGTGTTCACCATCAGATAATAGATGACAGCTGTAAAAAATTTGAATAGACTTTACGCCTTCTGATTCTGATCACTGCTTCTGATTGTCATTTTTAAGAAATGATCTGGTTCTGATAGGATCATCTTTCTTCCCAAGGATCACATCTTCTGAATGCGCTGAAACAAGTCTAGGTGATCTTCTGATTGTTGGCTCTTCAGAAATCCTGAGATTCTCTAAAGATGCAGCAACTTGATCTTCTGATCCATTGCTTCTGAGACTGCCAGCTTCTGCAGCATTGCTTCTTGGTTCTACTGCTTCTGATATATCAATATCAAAATCTGCAAAATTTTCAAACTGCTTTGGTTTTTCAAGACCAAGCTTATCATCAAACCTGATATTGATTGATTCTTCTACAATCAATGTTTCAGTATTGTATACTCTATAGCCTTTAGAGCGTTCAGAATATCCAAGAAGGAAACACTTTTGAGCTTTAGAATCAAACTTACCAAGATGATCTTTAGTATTCAGAATAAAACATACACATCCAAAAGGATGGAAATATGAAATGTTGGGCTTTCTGTTCTTCCACAATTCATAAGGAGTCTTATTTAGAATAGGTCTTATAGAAATTATATTCTGAATATAACACGCAGTGTTTATTGCTTCTGCCCAGAAATGCTTAGCCATATTGGTTTCATTGATCATGGTTCTGGCCATTTCTTGTAGAGTCCTATTCTTTCGCTCTACAACTCCATTTTGCTGTGGAGTTCTAGGGCAAGAGAAATCATGGGCAATACCATTTTCTTTGAAGAACTTCTCAAAGAATTTGTTCTCAAATTCACCACCATGATCACTTCTGACCTTTATGATTTTACACTCTTTCTCAGATTGGATCTGAGTGCAGAATTCAAAGAACAGTGAATGAGACTCATCCTTGTGTTTCAAGAACTTTACCCATGTCCAGCGGCTATAATCATCAACGATGACTAATCCATATTTCTTCCCTCTGACAGATGCTGTTTTGACTGGGCCAAACAGATCAATGTGCAAGAGTTCTAATGGCCTTGAGGTAGAAACAACATTCTTAGACTTGAATGCAGGTCTGGAGAACTTGCCCTTCTGACATGCTTCACAAAGAGCATCTGATTTGAATTTCAGATTTGGGAGTCCTCTGACCAGATTTAGTTTGTTAATCTAAGAAATCTTTCTCAAACTAGCATGACCTAATCTTCTGTGCCAGACCCATTGCTCCTCAGAAACAGACATAAGACAAGACACCTTCTGCTTCTCAAGATCAGAAAGATCAATCTTATAAATGTTGTTCTTCCTCTTGCCTGTAAATAGGATTGAGCCATCCTTCTGACTTACAGCCTTGCAAGACTTTTGATTGAAGATTATATCATAACCATTGTCACTTAATTGACTTATGGACAATAAGTTATGCGTTAATCCTTCAACAAGAAGTACATTAGTTATGGAAGGAGAGTTACCAAGACTAATGGTTCCAGAGCCAATGATTTTGCCCTTCTGATCTCCTCCAAACTTGACTTCTCCACCTGGTTTAAGCACCAGGTCTTGGAATGTAGACCTTCTTCCCGTCATGTGTCGCGAGCACCCACAGTCCAGGTACCATGACATTTTGCTTTTTGTCCTCTTTTCCGCCAAGGATATCTGCAACAGAAATTATCTTCTCCTTAGGTACCCACAATTTCTTGGGTCCTTTCTTGTTAGTTCTCCTCAAGTTCTGTTTGAGCTTGGGTTTAGCAAAATATTTAACAGGAGGAACAGCATGATATTCTTTAGGTTTGTCAGCATGATATTTCTTAGGATGTGTCACAAGCTTCTTGGTGTGAACAGTGTTAAACTTCTGTGCATGTGAAGTGAGCCTAATATCATGTGCATGGCCATATTTGAACTGATCATACAATGGCTTGTATGTGATCTTTAGATCATCAATAGGTTCAAATTTATGTGAGGTATCACCCTCATAGCCAAAACCAAACCTTCTATTTCCAGAAACACCATATATCATAGAAGCAAGATGACTTCTGCCAATACTTCTAGATAAGAACTTTCTGAAGCTCGAGTCATATTCTTTCAGAATATGATTCATGCTAGGAATGGATTTTTCTGTTTCAGAAGGAGATCCACTATCTTTGGATAGATTTAAAACTTTTTCCTTCAGTTCAGAATTTTCCAATTCCAGCTTCTTAGTTTCAAATTCAAACTGCTTTTTCAGCTTTTTGTATTTGATACTAAGATGAGCCTTGAGTTCCAGAAGTTCTGTTAAACTGGAAACTAACTCTTCTCTAGATAGTTCAGAAAATACCTCTTCAGAATCTGATTCTGATGTAGATTCTGATCCATCATCTTCTATAGCCATCAGCGCGAAGTTGGCCTGCTCTCCTTCAGAGTCTGATTCTGATTCTGATTCAGAATCATCCCATGTTGCCATAAGACCTTTCTTCTTATAAAACTTCTTCTTGGGATTCTCCTTCTGAAGTTTTGGACACTCGTTTTTGTAATGTCCAGGCTCATTGCACTCATAGCAGACAGCCTTCTTCTTGTCAGATCTTCTGTCACCAGAAGATTCTCCACGTTCAAATCTCTTTGAACTTCTGAAGCCTATGAACTTCCTTTGCTTGCTCTTCCAGAGTTGGTTTACCCTTCTGGAGATCATGGACAGTTCATCTTCTTCTTCAGATTCTGATTCTTCAGGATCTTCTTCTCTAGCCTGAAAAGCGTTAGTGCATTTTTTAACATTAGATTTTAATGCAATAGACTTACCTTTCTTCTGAGGCTTGTTTGCGTCCAGCTCTATTTCATGGCTTCTCAAGGCACTAATAAGCTCTTCTAAGGAGACTTCATTCAAATTCTTCGCAATCTTGAATGCAGTCACCATTGGACCCCATCTTCTGGGTAAGCTTCTGATGATCTTCTTTACATGATCAGCCTTGGTGTAGCCTTTGTCCAGAACTCTTAATCCAGCAGTCAGAGTTTGAAATCTTGAAAACATCTTCTCAATGTCTTCATCATCCTCCATCTTGAAGGCTTCATATTTCTGGATTAGAGCAAGAGCTTTAGTCTCCTTGACTTGAGCATTTCCCTCATGAGTCATTTTCAATGACTCATATATATCATGGGCAGTTTCCCTGTTAGATATCTTCTCATATTCAGCATGAGAGATAGCATTCAGCAAAACAGTCCTACATTTATGATGATTCTTGAAATCTTTCTTTTGATCATCAGTCATTTCGCTTCTCGTGAGTCTTACACCAGTAGCTTTAACAGGATGTTTGTAACCATCCAGCAGAAGATCCCATAGATCAGCATCCAGACCAAGAAAGTAACTTTCCAGTTTATCTTTCCAATATTCAAAGTTTTCACCATCGAATATTGGTGGTCTAGTATAACCATTGTTACCATTGTATTGCTCAGCAGAGCCAGATATAGATGCAGTTGGATTTGATTGAGATTCACCAGCCATCTTTTACTTAAGCGTTTTTCTCTTCCTGAATCTTTTCTAAACACGGTTAAGTGCTTGCACCTTAGAACCGGCGCTCTGATGCCAACTGAAGGATAGAAAAACACTTAGAAAGGGGGGGTTTGAATAAGTGTAGTTTTAAAAACTTGAAAGATAAAAACAATTTGCATAGTTATTTTTATCCTGGTTCGTTGTTAACTAAACTACTCCAGTCCACCCCCACGGAGTGATTTACCTCACCTGAGGATTTAATCCACTAATCGCAACAGATTACAATGGTTTTCCACTTAGCCCACGACTAAGTCTTCTAGAGTATCCTGATCACAACCTGATCACTCTAGGAACAAATGCTTAGACACAAGCTAAGACTTTCTTAGAGTATCCTGACCGCCACGTGATCACTCTAATTACAACTGCTTAGACACAAGCTAAGACTTCCTAGAGTATCCTGATCAACACTTGATCACTCTAGTTACTTACAAATTAATGTAATCAAATAAGAGTTTTACAATGCTTCTGAAAAGCTATAATCACAACAGTGATATTTCTCTTAAAGTTTAAGCTTAATCTCACTAATATATTACAACAGCAATGTAGTGAGCTTTGATGAAGATGAAGTTTCTGAGCTTTGAGTTTGAACAGCGTTTCAGCAAGTTAATTGTTAGCGAAATCGTCAACCTTGCTTCTCATCAGAACTTCATATTTATAGGCACTTGAGAAGATGACCGTTGGGAGCATTTAATGCTTTGCGTGTTCCGTACAGCATTGCATTTAATGTTTCACGCTTTTTTCAACTACCTCGAGCCTTGTTCACGCTGTGTCTACTGACGTTGCCTTTAATAGCTTCCAACGTTCCTTTTGTCAGTCAGCGTAGCCTGCCACCTGTACTTTCTTCTGATCTGATGTTTGTGAATAAGACGTTTGAATATCATCAGAGTCAAACAGCTTGGTGCATAGCATCTTCTTGTCTTCTGACCTTGAAGTGCTTCTGAGCGTGATACCATGAGAGCTTCAGTGCTTCTGCTTCTGATCTCAAGTTCTTCTGATGCTTCCATAGACCCATGTTCTGATTCTGCCTTGACCATCTTCTGATGTCTTGCCAGACCATGTTCTGATGTTGCATGCTGAACCTTCTGAGACAAAGCTTCTGAGCGCTGATTTGTGCATACTCTTTATATATTTCCTAAAAGGGAATTTGCAATGTATTAGAGTACCACATTATCTCACACAAAATTCATATCCTTGTTATCATCAAAACTAAGAATATTGATCAGAACAAATCTTGTTCTAACAATCTCCCCCTTTTTGATGATGACAAAAACATATATAAATGATATGAATTTGCGATCAGAAAGAGCAGACGGCTAAAGACAATTACACAGCTATAGCATAAGCATGTGAATATGTCTCCCCCTGAGATTAACAATCTCCCCCTGAAATTAATACTAGAAGAATTTTAATAATAAAAGACTTCCCTGATTATTTCGGTAGAGACGTTCACAGTGCTTGATCTTCAGAACATTCATGACTTCTGATTTCTGCTTCCATAGGACAGCTTCAGAACTTTGAATTTCTTTAGATCCTCGGAACATTCACAGCTTCTGATTTCTGCTTCCATCGGACAGCTTCAGAACTTGAATTTCTTCTTTCATCACTTCATGCTAGATTGTATCAGAACATTGTTGAATGTACCAGAGCATCATCAGAGCATCTCTACATCCTGAAATGTTACACAACAAAACTAAACGACAGAAGTCAGCATGAATGAATCAGAACATAAAAAATGTTTCAGAGCATATAATATGTATCAGAGCCATATAAGCCATATAGAATGTATCAGAACAAATAGACATAATGTTTCAGATCATATTCTATCATCAAAATATCTGAACATTCTTCCTTCTTGCTTCTGATTCTGAAGCTTCATAGCACTCAGCATGCTTCAAGAATCCAAGAGCTTAATTCATCTTGTTGCTTCTTATGTTGCTCTTTAAAAGAGAATCTTCAATTCCTGCAACAACACAACTTAAAAACATAGAACTTTGCAAGTTCTGTTAGAAAAGCAACTGATTAAATCAAATCGTTTATCACATATTTCTCCCCCTATTTGTCATATCATCAAAAAACATAAAAGATTCAGATAAAAACAAAAAGAAACACACGGAAGAGAAAGATGAATTTCATTTAAGTTCAAATAGACAAGTACAGAAGTACACGAAGAGAAGGAAAACAAGATGCACAAAACAGATGCAGCAAAAACAGAGCAACTAAGACTCAATCTAAGATGACCCTAGTCTTGACAAGATCTTGGCCAGCATCTCTTGAACCCCATTGTTGTGCTCATTCTGCTTCTCTATGAAAGCTCTAAACTCAGCATTAACTGAGCTTTGCTCATCCTGGTTCTTCTGAAGAACTTCCAGAGTCCTAGCAAGACGGGAAGGTTCATCAGAAGAAGCTTCACAGCTTCTATCCAGTGGGATGGCATTGTGATTTGTAGCTTCCATTGATAGATCATTTGCAGGGATTTCCTCAACAGGAACTGATTCAGCAACATGATCTTCTACATCTGATTCTTGCATAGAAGCATCTCCATAATCTGCAGCTGGAATCTCAGAATCTCCATTCTCAAGAGCCTGAAGAATGGCAGCTAGATTCCTGGGAGAAGAAGGACCTTCAACTTCTGGTGGGTCAACAACTTCTGGAATGACCAAGCATGGGTCTTTCTTAGAAGGGTTTTCCCTCAGAAAGTCAAAGAGTGTCTTGAAATCCCCGAGCAGAACTGGATATTGAGGTATCCAGACCACAATCTCCCTGCAAGGGTTAGCTTCCATTGCAGCAGCAAGTCTTGCTTCTTCCAATTCATCCACAAAGGGCTTTTCTTCCAAGGTATATCTTCCTCTGAGACGAGCAAACCAGAAGTCTTCATAGCTTCTCAGAATTCCACGAGGCCGTGGAGCAGCTTCTACACAAGCTTCCTGAAGTTCCATAAAGAGAGCATCTGATTTTCTGCGTAAAATTCTCCAGAGTTTCCGCATAGCGACGTCATTCAAGCCAGAACTTTCAACAATTCTGAGGGTGTCAAAGATACTTCTTAGATTCCTCTTTACTTTTTCAAAAATTACACCAATAGGGTAGACAAGGCGGGATTTTATTTTGGTTTTTGAAAAGGCAGGATTGGGGATGAAATAAGGTTGAGGTTCTCTATCCAATCTAAAAGAAGATTCTGCTTCATTATCAGAATCTAACACTACCACTTCAGCTTCAGGACGAGGTTTGGGAGTGTAGTTGCAATCACGGAGCAGCTGTTCATGTGATGCAGAGGTTGGAAGACCAGAACCACTATGGTTGTTTTGAGAGGTAGAAGGAATGGGTTCAAAGATTGCATGGGGAGGAGATTGAGAGATGGAGATATTTGTGTGAGGTGGAAAGAGAGTTTGAAGGGGTGGTATATCCAGAACAAGATTGATGGTGGGTGGAGACGAAGGAATGGTTACAGGAGAAGATGGAGGTGTAAGAACATGGACAGTTATAGGTGATTCTGATGTGGCTTTTTCTGGTTCAGGGATAGGGGCAACCGCTATTGGTGCAACTTCTGAATTACCAGCAGGAGTAGAATCAGGTTCAGAAATACATATACCTTTGGATGCTTTCTGAAGAGCTTTGACCACAACCTCAGTCTTCTTCTGCTTCTTATTCTTCGGCTCTTCATTAATTTTTGTTTTGCCACTAGAGATTTCTTTCCTTCTGACGCTTGCCAGAACTTCCTGTTGATTCACAGCCTCTTGAACAACATTTTGTTCATGACAATATGGAAATGTTGAATGTAAAGAAAATCAAAAGAGAACACTAGGCATTTGCATCATCATCTCCTTCTAGAGCCGATGATGGTGGTTGAGACGAATGAACTGGAGGAAATGGGTAGTGTTGCATGAAGGCACTTGTGAAGGAGGAGATTTGGTTGCTCTGGGCATTCAACATGCCATAGAGCGTGTTGTACCTTTGCTCTTGAAGTGTCGAGTAGGCGGTAAACTGAGCACCTTGCTCAGTGACACGAGCGGTTAGAGTGGTTAGGCGCTCATTCATCAAATTTTGATTTTCAATTTGTTGAAGACGCATAGCCTACATCAATTGTGTAATATTTGAGCCGCCAGTTTCAACACCCACATCTTCATCTTCATCTTCACCTGCAATGTCTTTCTCTTCATTAATGTTCATTTCTTCCTCATCTTCTCTATTGAGATTCGGATTGTTGCCTCGTAGAACAACACCATAGGCACCCGTGGCGCGATTGTAGAAAAATCCCATCATATTCAGTGTCTTCTTGGTGAATTTTTGGTCAATGGATATGGTCTTCCTTGGAAGCCGCTGAGATGGAATGTTGACTTTGTTAAGCACCCATTGGATGAGAGATGCATATCCAATAGCGGTTCCTCTACCTGATTCCTTTAATTCAAACATACGCTTCGCAATAAAATTAGGCCAATTGACCGGAATTCGGCTCTTAATCAACCAAACTGAGTACACTTCTTGTTGGTCAACACGAGAGTATCCACCTTGTTTAGGTCGGATGATACGTGCCATAATCCATTGTAGAATTCTGTCAACAATGTTTAAGAGACCTGTAGTAGCGGACCGAGGAAACAAATTGCTTTGGACTATATGGTCAGCATGAGGGCGTCGCAACATGTTGTTCAGAGAAATATTATAGTCAAATTGGGTCATCACATTTGTATCAGTTACCGTGACGGCATTCTCACGGAGTGGAAATAGACCCAATTGCCTCCAAGTGTTGTCGGTGATGGCATATGTAGTTGTACCCATCTGAAAGTTGAAGGAACTCCCTTGGAAGTGTCCTTGCATACCATTATAGAAAACCCTTACCAGATCCTCATTGTACTCATGGCTTAGTTCAAGAAAAGTACCCAAATTTTGAACTTCAATTAGTTCCATTACCTGTTGAAGATGAAGTCTTCGTAGAGTTCCGGTGAACAGCATGAATTGTTTGATGACTTTTCGGTTTCTGAAGTGGGAAGAGTAGGATTCCATAAGAGCATCAGGAATGAGAGATAAGGCATCCTCTACTTCAGGTTGTTGTTGAGAGGAAGAGTCTTCTCTGCTTGCTCTCTTTCTCAGTGATTTGTGGGAAGCCATGGATGAGTGAGAGAGAGGAGATGAGTGATTCTTAGGGTTTTTGGGAGAGTGTCGGCGCAAGAGGAGAAGGAAGATAATGAAATAGCTTTGTGTTCCCTTTTAAAAATGTAACCTAATTTTGAAAATTTGCGAACGATGCGTCGACCTATGCAGTGGATGCGTCGACGCATGAGCCTTAAGTTTTTAAAATTTATTTTTGAGTAGGTCGACTCACATAAGGAGTAGGTCGACCTAAGGCTTGCAAATTTCAAAATTTGGCAGTATACAATGAATGTATGCATGTTATGACCAAATCTTGCATAGAATAAACATATTGATGAACACATTTCAACTTTACTATAGTGATACCTTACCATGAAGTGAGTTTTATGGTTGAAACGATATTACCTTTACACAAGGGAGATGAGAAAAAAGCCCTCACATATCTTTTAATGAACACTTCAAACATTGTGAGAGCATAGATAATGATAATAAATAAAGCATATGCAACTACTCATAGTTGCAACCTATCCGATATATCAAGAACGTCGAGTTCCCTACGGATGTGAAAGAAGGGCTCGGTAGCTAGTGGTTTTGTAAAGATGTCGGCAAGTTGATTTTTGCTATCAACATGCTCAAACACTACATCACCCTTCTCAACATGATCCCTAAGGAAATGGTGTCGTATTTCTATGTGTTTAGTGCGAGAGTGTAAGACCGGATTTTTGGTTAGATTGATAGCACTTGTGTTATCACAAAAGATAGGAATATGATCAAGCTTGACATTGAAGTCAAGTAATTGTTGCTTGAGCCAAAGTATTTGAGCACAACAATTACCAGCCGCCACATATTCCGCCTCGGCGGTTGACAAAGCAACGGACACTTGTTTCTTGCTATGCCAACTAACCAAGGAATTTGAAAAGAAGTGACATGTTCCACTAGTGCTTTTCCTATCCAATTTGCACCCGGCAAAGTCGGAATCGGAATATCCAACCAAAGAGAAATCACTACCTTTGGAGAACCATAAGCCATGCTTAGTTGTACCTACAAGATACCTAAGTATGCGCTTAACGGATTTTAAGTGAGACTCCTTGGGACATGATTGATATCTTGCACACATGCATACACTAAACATAATATCAGGACCAGAAGCGGTAAGGTAAAGTAGGGAACCGATCATACCTCTATACCTTTTTACATCAACCGGCTTACCATGTTCACCCCGATCAAGATTTACCACAGTAGGCATAGGAGTGTCAATGGCCTTGGACTTTGCCATATCAAACTGTTTGATGAGTTCTTGACAATACTTGGTTTGACTCACAAACGTTCCTTCTTTTAGTTGTTTTATTTGAAGTCCAAGGAAGTAGTTTAGTTCACCCATCATGCTCATTTCAAATTCTCCCTGCATAAGCTTAGAAAACTCCTTTACAAGAGTCATGTTAGTAGAACCAAAGATAATATCATCCACATACACTTGAACTAATATTGAATGCTTTTCATGTCTCTTAATGAATAGGGTAGTATCAACTTTCCCTCTTGAGAAACCTTGATTAATTAGAAAATTGC
Organism: Vicia villosa; assembly: GCF_029867415.1. Taxonomy (NCBI): domain Eukaryota; kingdom Viridiplantae; phylum Streptophyta; class Magnoliopsida; order Fabales; family Fabaceae; genus Vicia; species Vicia villosa. Next base: position 41,328,806 of record NC_081183.1, on the reverse strand, counting down.
TAAGCCGCTCGTACCAAGCTCTAGGAGCTTGTTTTAAACCATACAAGGCACGCTTAAGTTTATAAACATAATCAGGATAATCAACGTTTTCAAATCCGGGAGGTTGAGATACATAAACCTCTTCATTAATAAACCCATTTAGAAAAGTACTCTTAACATCCATTTGATAAAGCTTAAAGTTTTGTGAACATGCAAATGCAATTAACAAGCGAATTGCCTCAAGTCGGGCGACTGGAGCATAGGTCTCCTCATAGTCGATCCCTTCCTCTTGGCTATACCCTTGAGCAAGAAGACGGGCCTTGTTGCGAGTGATGATACCGTTTTCGTCTAGTTTGTTCCTAAACACCCATTTAGTGCCAATTACTCGATGGTCTCGCGGAGGAGGGACAAGGTTCCAAACCTTATTTCTCTTAAATTGGTTTAGCTCTTCTTGCATAGCTAAATACCAATGCTCATCGACTAATGCATCTTTTGAGTTTTTAGGCTCAATTTGAGAGATGAAAGAATAATAAAAACAAAAGTTACTTATCCTTGACCGTGTTGTCACCCCTTTTGATATGTCTCCTAGAATGTTCTCCATAGGTTGGTCCTTAGAAGATTTCCATGCAAGAGGAAGATCACTCTTCTCGCTTGGTTGATCTTCTACTTTCTCTTTAGGTGTTTGATCCACTTCCTCTTCATTATTCTCGGGTAAGAGGGATTCTTTATCTTTCTCAAGCTTGGCATCCGGATCATTAAGTAAACTCTCAGTTGAGACACCTGCACCATTAAGAACACTACCTTTTCCGACAACTTTCGGACAAGACTCATCAAAAGAGACATGTACGGACTCTTCAACAATATGTAACCTTTTTTTGTATACTCTATAAGCTTTACTAGATTGAGCATATCCTAGAAAGATACCCTCATCCGCTTTTGCATCAAACTTGCCAAGACTTTCTTTTCCATTGTTTAGAACAAAGCACTTACATCCAAATACATGAAGGTGAGAAATGTTCGGTTTTCTCCCTTTTAAGAGTTCATACGGTGTTTTGTTTAGAATTGGACGTATCAGGATCCTATTCAGAACATAACAAGCTGTATTAATGGCATCGGCCCAAAAATATTTTGGAAGCCCATGTTCATTAATCATAGTACTCCCAAGTTCTTCCAACACATGATTTTTACGTTCCACAACTCCATTTTGTTGGGGAGTTCGTGGTGCAGAGAAATTATGATTAGTGCCATGATTGCCACAAAACTCTTCAAAGAGATGGTTTTCAAACTCACCTCCATGATCACTTCGGATGGATACTATGTTAGTGTTTAATTTATTTTGAAGTAACTTGGCAAATTTCTCAAATGCGGAGAAGGTGTCACTTTTATTTGCTAAGAAAATCGTCCAACAATATCTAGAAAAGTCATCAACTATGACATACCCATAATAGTTTCCGCCTAGACTTTTTATTCTAGATGGTGCAAAGAGGTTCATATGGAGAAGTTCAAGAGGTCTTGTAGTTGAAACAATGTTTTTAGATTTAAAAGAGATCCTCGTTTGCTTCCCCATTTGGCACGCATCACATAAGTGATCTTTGGAAAACTTTATTTTAGGTAGGCCGGACACTAAGTATTTTGAGACGATTTTATTAAGCAAATCAAAGTTGATGTGAGCTAAACGTCTATGCCAAAGCCATGAGTCTTCACTCATAGTTGCTAGACATTTTGCTTCAATCGAGGATACATCATTTAGATCAAGCATGTATAAATTATTTACCCTCAGGCCTTTGAACACATCATCTTTCTTGTCATCATTTCGAATTATGCAACTTTCTTTAGAAAATGATACTGAGTATCCTTTGTCGCATAATTGACTGATGCTAATAAGATTGTGTTTAAGGCCCTCAACTAGAAGGACGTCAGTGATAGTAGTAGAAGAAGGATTACCTACACTACCTTTACCGAGTATTGCTCCCTTGTTGTTATCACCATAGGTCACAAATCCTTTCTTCTTAGCCACAAAGTCATAGAATAAAGATAAGTCACCCGTCATATGTCTTGAGCATCCGCTATCTAGAAACCATCTTCTCTCGGATGGCTCAAAACATTCCACCTACAAATTTAAACAAGGGAAATAGGTACCCAATTTTCATTGGGTCCTTGTGTGTGAGTGAAACAAAGGTTGCTCTTGGGAGTCCATTTGAAAATGCCTTTAGGAACCAAGAATCTCCTAAAGCGACATTTTTTTAATGGTATGTCCCCTTTTGCAACAATATAGACATCTTGAGTTTGAGTAGTCATCATATTTACTAGATTGATCTTTTATCACATAAGTGTATCATTGATACGGATTTATAATACTGTTTTTAAAATGTGATCGATCAATAACATATGTGATTTTTGGTTGTGAGGCCTTGTCTAATTTGGCTTTGATAGTTTTAACTTCTTTTTGCCAAATGTGACAAGTTTCACATCCTCCCCACTTAAACCAAGGACCTTTGTCAACAACGCTTGTGTCTTTGATACTTTTGATCATAGATTCCTTGAGAGTTTCTAATTCCTTTTCGGAATCGAAAACTTTCTTCTCAAGGTATTTAAAAATTCTTTTATTTGAGGCTAAGCGTTGAAATGCTTCCTTAGCTTCATGATGCAAGGTATCAAAGGCATGCTTTAATTCAAAATAAGACATAGCATCAACATTATTATATTTATCATGACTTACAATCTTTTTCTTCTTTTGATGTGCCATGAGACATAGGTTGACGGTTTCCTCTTCATCGCTTGAGCTTTCTTTGCTAGATGAGTCACTATCACTTTCCCAAGCGATGTAGGCTCTTCTTCCTTTTGGTTGCTTCTTTTGAGGTTTACTTTTGGTCTTATCTTTCTTTAGTGAAGGGCAATCCGGTTTGTAGTGACCAGGTTTTCCACAGTTGTAACAAGATCCTCTAGGTTTAGTCTTCTTGTACTCATCTTGCTTGTTAGACTTTGATTGACGTCTATAATCAACTAGATTGTTGTCCGAGTGCTTAATTTCATTCTTTCGAAGATATTTGTTGTACCTTCTTACGAATAATCCCTTATCTTCATCCGGACTTTCATCTTCATCACTAGACTCACTATCACATGTATCTTTGGTGGATGACTTAGAACTTGAAGCCTTTAAAGCGATAGACTTCTTTTCCGTGTCCTTTGATTTTTCTTTCTTTTCTTTCTTTTCGTGCTTGTTTAGGTTCATGAGGTCTTGCTCATGTTCTTCAAGCTTTCCGAATAGAGCTGTGAGATCCAATGTAGTGAGATCATTGGCTTCTTTGATTGCCGTGACCTTCGGTTGCCATTCCCTACTAAGACATCTCAACACTTTGTTAGTAGTTACGGCATTGGGAGTAATATGTCCCAATGTGTGTAATCGATTTATAATGTGAGAAAATCTCTTTTGCATATCCGCAATGGTTTCACCATGCTTCATATGAAAGAGATCAAACTCTTGCGTTAAAGTATTGATTCTAGCTAGCTTAACATCATTAGTTCCTTCATGGGCGACTTGTAATGCATCCCACATTGCCTTAACCGATTGGCAATGCGACACACAAAAGTACTCATCGACCCCTAAGGAGGCTATAATCATGTTTCTAGCTTTCCAATCATACCCGTAATTCTTTTCATCTTTTTCATCCCATTGTGCTTGAGGTTTAGGTCTTGTGATGTCAGCATCGTTGGTTATGGTGATAGCCATAGGACCATTGACGATGACATCCCAAATTTTTCTATCAACGGAGTTGATATGAATGCACATACAGTCTTTCCAATAACTATAGTTTTCTCCAGTGAAAACAGACGCTTTAGTATACGCCCCTTTTTGACCGTTCTCCATTTTCTAAAAAGTTATATCAAGCACTAGAATGAACCGGAGCTCTGATACCACTTGTTAGACGATAGGACTGGTCTAGAGGGGGGTGAATAGACCACCTTTTTCGACTTAAGAAAATTTTAGCTATTTGAAACGTGACTTCCCTGAATCACTTAATCGTCTAAGATGATTATGTTATCGGGGACCGGATATGTGCACTAAACCAAACGGATGAGAATGTCAAGTGATGAATTACGTTTTAACGAATATCTCGATTGTCTCAATTACACACTATATGGTATATTGCTCACAATGAACGTTTTCACTAAAATATGAACAAAAAATTTGATTGAGTAATTTTATCGAACACTTGGTGATCGATATTTTACCTAACCTTAGTTTTTGTTCAATAATGGAAATAAACGAAAACAAGTGAAAATGCGATAAAGTAAAAACGATAAGGAACACGATATTTGTTTAGGCAGATCCTCTATTGTCCTCGCAGGAGTACGTCTGCCCCTAATTTCAAATGAAATTAGGAAAGTTTTATTTGATTGCAAAATGTTTAACAAGGATAGAAAGTACCAATCACCAACTACAATCATGTAGTAAAATTGAAATACAATTCGATCCTCCCCTTGATTCAAGTCGAATCAAGTCAATGTCTAAGATCTTCACGATCAAGACCCCGATCGTTCCTTTCTCAATCCTCCGGTTGTAGCAAGTTTGTTGAGTAGATCTTCAATCTCTCAAACCCTTATGCACGGCTGAAATGATTACTAAGGCGAATCGATCGTTAAAAACCTTCGAACAAAATCTTTGATGAGGAAGGAAAAACCCTAAGGTTTTATACAAGAAACACCCTCAACAATCTTCACTCGAACAAGATGAATGTCTACCGTCGAATCTCGAACAAGACAAACTCTACCGTCGAACCTTATCAACACACGTTCCTTACTTCGAACGAGAAAGATGATTATGTGTGATTCTCGATCAATAAGCGAAAGGTTGAAGATGAGAAGAAGCTGAGTCTATATTTCACGTTTCTTGTTGTTTTGCTATTGAATGATCACTTGAGTATTTATACCACATTTGATGCATATACCAATTTGAACACAGCAGAAAAACCAGATTAATTAGCGACAGGTCGACCTGCTCTCTGCATAGGTCGACCTATTGAGTTTGTTGCACCTGAGAAAGAGGAATGTGTGACACTTGCGTCGACCTGAAGGGTCGGCGTGCGCATTCCCGTGAGTTCCCCAAAATCTTGTGCGTCGACCTGCTCCATCCATGCGTCGACGCATTTTCCTTTTTCATCTGAGGTTCAAAAGCTGGATGCGTCGACCTGAAGGGTCAGCGTGCGCATACCCGAGATAAACTCAAAGTTCCATGCGTCGACCTATGCATGTAATGCATCGACGCATTCACTCCTTACTTGGAATCTTTCAGAATCAGCTTGCAATGGGTCGACCTATTGCATCCATGAGTCGACCTATTAGTGTCTTGTGGTCAAAAATACTTGTCTTTGTTGCATTAGATCGGTTTCTCAGATTCCATTTGGGTTGTAGTTGATTCACAATGTTTTGACGTCATGAAAACTACACCTTGCCCTCACAACTTTGAACAATATTATTATCGCACAATTGGCATGTTGAATCTATCAAAATGAAAGTATTACCAAATGCGACTCCAAGTAATCAGGCCAAAATTTGAGTCTAAACAACAATAAAAGAGTTAAAAAATAAAACTATAAAATACTATACTATAAAACATTGGTGTAAGTGGGAAAAAGGCAAGCTGAGTGAACCATTAAAAAGAGTTCACTGGCCAAAAGCTACAGGGCACGTGATGCCCCCTCAAGACCGCGCGACACGCCCTATGTTCTGCCAAACCAATCTCTTCAGCTCCCTAGCCGCGTGATGCACCAGATAAAAAAAACCAGTGCAGCAAAATAGAAACCCAGAGCATCCACTTATCACCTACACTACTCATTTACAAAAAAACAGAAAAATAAAATCGTTGGGGTAGTAACTTCCTCCACGACACGCTAATGCTTTCGCCTCAACGCAACTTAAAGAAAATTTCCTAACCACACACAAACAAACATTACGAAACAAGAGAATCTAAAACTATAGGTAAACAACATGTATTAACAAACACGTAACAATAAGTAAAACCATAATTTTTACAAAAATTTGGTGAAATTAACAAAACAAGTTGAAAAGTGAAGATTTAAACTTAAAAAACTATCCGAGTTCAACTTGTCTAATAAGTCCACCAAATAAAATTAAAACATGTATCTATACAATCAACTATACAAAAGTATACAAGTAAAAGGAAATTCACAAATATACGATATTCACAAAACTCAAAAACAAAGAAACTATCTCAATGAGAATTCTATAGAAACACCAATCCCCAGCAACGGCGCCATTTTGTTGAAGCGGTAAAGCGGCAAGTAACAAAAGTTTTGGAAGTACTTATCCAGGAAATTATTGTGTCCATAGAGATTAGTGCTATTGAACTGCCGTTTGACGGATTCTTAGTTCTTGAGTTTGAGTTAAATGGGTTTTAAGTAAACAAGGAAAATATAACATATGAACATAAAAAGAATACATTCTTGATAGAGAATAACTTATTTGGTTCGAATCTAAACTACTCTTCACAAACTTAGATTTATCACTCCGTTGCACTCAATCTACAATAGTCATCAGAATCACCACATATCCTCACATCAATGTCCATTTTGCAACACCGACGAGAGTTCAACTATATTGCTCTTTCGACGATGTCTCAACTGATCAAACGACACAGACACATTAAACTTAGATATCATGTGGATGTTAACCCCAATCCTATCTCTAGAATCTAAGCTAACAGATATCCCCCTAATCAAGATATATGATGTCTATTTCTACAACAACACAAATCCAAAGCATTTAAGCAAAACGATCAAGGAAACACCGATTAAGATTTGTAAAGCAAACTTTATACCACTAGTAGAAAGAGTAACAAACATCCATGGGTTTAGAGTAATTTACATACAAACTTAACAAAAGAGAAATACAAAGAGAAGAAGATAAACCAAACATCTCACGAGTTGTCAGCTCCGATTGATGAGCAATCCACCTCCGATCATCCAAATGCAAGCTCTAATGGTGTTTTCTAAGCTATCTAGACCAACAAATGAAGGTTTGATGGATTGGGAACAAATACCCTAAAAAAATCTATTTTCCCCCTATTTATGCACTTTTGAATCTGGTACAACACGCGCCGCGCGCAAGAGGGCGCTACGCGCCCACTGTGCTGTCATGAAAAAATCAGCACAAGTGTTTTTGCCATAACTTTAGAGCTGTAACTCCGATTTGCACCCGGTTCGAAGTCTTGGAAAGCTTATTCAATTTCCTATCTAACAATGAATAAATAAAAACAAAATTGATGATTTATTATTCTTTGATTTTGAGCCTTATTCGTCGACGAGTTGGTTCCGTTGCTCAAAATCGCGCGTTTGAAGCTGTGTCTTCAACACGTTATTGCTCATGCTCCAAATACGCAAAAATACCTACAAAAAGACACAAAAACTATCAAACGGTATAAAGTATATGAAAATACAACTATTCAAAAAGTATACGTATTTATACACAAAATGGGGAATTATTCAAACGGTATTAACAAAAAGTATTGATAAGTGCAACAAATTATATACACAAAATAACAATATTTTGGCACTTATCACTTTCTTCAATAAAAAGATGTGTCCACGCATACAGACCGCTTCTGTCTATGTACGAGAAATGTTTGTTGTAACAGAAGCAGTTAAGAAATGGCATCGGTATCTTATTGGTCAGAAGTTTCAGAGTTATACAGATCAAAAGAGCTTGAAAAACCTACTGTTACAAAGGATTCAAACCCTAGAACAATAGAAATGGGCCTCCAAACTGCAAGGTTTCAACTTTGAAATCTTTTACAAACCTAGGAGTTCGAACTTAGTTGTTGATGCCCTTAGTAGAAACTTTTCCTCTTAAGAACCATTCTTTATGGCAATATCATCAACAGTTCCTGATTTGATCACCCATCTGCGCCACTTCTATGCTACAGTTTGTCAGGGCCATTCGTTAGTCCAACGAGTACAAAAGGAGGGGCCAGATAACTATCATCATACAAAGGGACTAATATACTTCAAAAATAAAATTTTTATACCTCCTTGTGATAAACTGTGACTTGCTTTACTTGACGAGTTCCACAACACTCCTATCACCGGCCACTCGGGCATAAAATCGACTTTTTTCCGACTAAGTGCTTCCTTTTCCTGGCCAAGAATGTACATAGATGTTAAGAATTTCATCCAACATTGCTCCATTTGTCAACATAATAAATACCAGACACAGAAGAAAACAGGTTTATTGCAACCTTTACCAACACCGAACCAAGTTTGGGAAGAACTCACCATGGATTTCATAACTCAACTTCCCAAATCCTTCGGAAATACCGTCATCTAGGTCATCTGTGATCGTCTTACCAATTTATGTCATTTCATTACCCTTCTTGCAAGATTTACAGCCCAAGATCAAGCCAATTGTTTCTCTGTTGAAATCTGCAAACTTCGCGGTATCTAAAATCTACTGTTTCAAACAAAGATCCCATGTTCCCGAGTTCTTTCTAGAGAGAGTTATTTAAAGTGCAAGGAACAAAATTAAAATTCACCACAGCATACCATATGAAAACTGATGGACAAATAAATATCGTTAACAAATGTCTTGAGATATACAACGGTGTTTTGTGAGTGATCATCCTCGTAAATGGTCCAAGTTCACGCACTTAACCGAGTTTTGGCACAACATTTTCTTCCACTCATCCATCCAGATGACTCCATTCGAAGCTTTATACGGTCATTCTCCACCGTTGGTCGCTAATTAGACCGCAAAGTTTACCTCTATTGATGCCTTGGATTCGTCGTTGATGCAGAGAAATGATATTTTGCATCAACTTAAGTCTAACTTACTAAAGAGCAGAGTCACAATGGAAAAAATAGGCAAATAAACATAGAAGAGATTTAACCTTTAACATTGGTGACCTTGTTCTCCTTCGCTTGCAAGCGTATCGCCAATAAACCGTGAACCCGCATCTCAGAAGCATTCCAAACGCTTTTATGTTCCTTACAGTGTTATCAAAAGGATCAGAACTATAGCATACGAGTTGGATCTCCCTTCGTCTTCAAGAGTACATCCAGTAATGCACGTGTCTCTCCTTTGACCATTCTATGAAAATTCAGAACACACAAGAGCTACACCGCTTCCTTTGAGAATTTCAAACATTTTCATGGAAGAGACAAAAGTGAACTCTACAAAACCGCTTGAAGCGACTCGTGTGGAAAAGGACTATAGAACTTTTCAAAACTCAAAAGGTTTGTTAGTTGAACAAAAAATATTAGACTTTGAATTTCAAGAGCGGAAATGGAACAACGGGTTTTTTATGTGATGGAGAGATAAGGACTTTAACTTCTGAAGTGGAACAAATGAATGAGTTAAATGCTGAACAAAACACTCTTAACCAAAATCTAAAGACTAAATCTTCACACTCAAGTACACGAGGGGCCCAACACATTTTCCATTCACCCAGAAAACCTCCTCACAGCCAGCTGTATCCCACAAGCTCCAACGGTACAAAGGAGAAGCCATTGTGTCTGTCTGATGATAATCCAATGGCTTCCGCTCTCTGTCCACGCCAGCTGTGTTCCACTCATAAAACCTCCTAAATTAAAAAACCTTCACGTGCTTCTGTACCAGTCACAATCAATGTTGAAGACTTTTCCTCTCACTCTCCTAGAAATTCACGTGCTACCTCCTTGCCCATCTATACTTTTTCTAATTTTCCTCCACCCAAAGATTCCCTCTTATCTAAAGGAAATCCAACCATATCTCGTTCCCCTCAATCCAATGTTGCCACCTCGACACCCTCATCCCTCTCAAATCCGGCCCCCACCAATTTCCCTCATTTCCAACACCCAACTATTTTCTCTATGGAGAATCACGTTAAAAGCAAGCCAGTTACCAATGTTACCTCGCGTTCCCACCTTACTATGGTCTCTCTCCAATACCCAACCACTTCCTTCTTGCCACGTGTCCAATCTCAACTTATCCTTGAGGACAAGGTTCTCATTGAGCCTATGAGTATTGATAAGGAGAAAAATAGCAAGCCCAATAAATCAAAGAAAATATTAGTTTGGCTCAAGGATTTCTACACATATTAGACGGGTGCAATTAATACATATTCAGTATTCTATTTCCTTTTAATTATAGCCCGTTGAACTTTCATAACTTTAGTATTTATATTGTAATGTTGCTCTTGAAGGAGATATGAAAAAAATTGTTCAAGTTGTTTTATGTTTTTCTTCCTTCGTTAGCTTAGATATGAATTTATCCTAGTTAAATCTATGAGAGAAATACTCGCGCACGACTTCTTACCACCACCTCTCATTTGTGTATTCATAACATCTTATTATTTTACACGTTTGTACGGGTCAAAAGTACCCGTCTGAATGCTAGTATTATGGAAACGTAATAGTGAATGCCTGGTGTCATTTATGTAAATATAAATGAAAAGGTTTTCTAGTAGTCCAATGTATTCTCTGCTCCAAAATAGACTTCCATAGTATACAAAAATGACATGACACGTGAATCCTCATGCAAGAATGACCCTTCATGATAACACAATCACTATAATACGTAAATCATGTTGGGCCCAATTGACTATGTGGGGCAAGACAAAAGAAGGGTATCCCTTAGTCAAATCAAAACTCTACAGTTCAATGCATACCCATATTTATGAAATTGGAATGGGGCCCCACAAAAACAACAAATCCCTTTCCATTAAAAGAGGTCCCCCATAGAAGAGTTTCAAGAATTGGCAATTTCACCATAAATTCCTCCCACGTGTTCGTACATTTTAATAATGTGTGGAGTACAGAAACGTTCGTTTTCTTGGCAAGTCTTGGTGTACTATGTGGGAAAGAAAACTCTTTTGCACAAATCACTCAATATTGGCTTCATTACTTTTTCTATGTCCTACAGATCGTATGTTGAATTTTGTGTTATGAACACGTGGTTGTATATAGGTCTTGTATTTTTTTTTTTTAAATTTTAAAAGAATTCATGTACGTCATCAATTTTTAATTTCAATTAAATGGATGCAATCTTGTAAATTAGTATTATTAGAATTAGAATATAACTGCCTAGATTATATGTCTTTGGGACATTATGTAAGTTCCTGTCTCTTGTAATTGGGAAGGTGCCCCTGTATTTCTTTTATAAGATTGTTTCACTGTCTATAAAAAACTTATAAATAGTCGATTTTGAGTTTGAATTAAAGAAAAGGGTTGTCTTATGAAGCCGACAACCAACCTAAAATTTTGTTGAATCTTTAAGACATGTATCGACTACAAAATAATGTGAACGTTAGACCGTTACCCGTAAGCTATGCAATGTATGGCTTGAGTATAGTGTCAAAAGAACAAGGATCGATGTATCGCCGCCATATGTAGTAAAAAATAAGCAAAAGTTTCCACATTTTTCAGAACGGGTGTAGGTAAAGAAGTTAGTTCATGAGAGGAGGATTCACTTTGGATCGTGGAATATATGCACACTTAAAAATTATTGAAAATAGTGGATGCTATGGTTAGGATGAAATCAATTTAATGTGCCTACTAGAAACTAAATGGACAGGTGAAAATGGAAAAGAATTAGACAACTCAGGATTTAAGCTTTGGTGCACCGAAAAAGTTAAATCGAGAAATGGGGGGGGGGGGGGGGGGAGGATTATTGTGGACAAAGAGTGGAAGAAGGATATTGTTGATGTGAAAAGAGTAGGAGATCGAATCATAGCCTTGAAATTTGTAGTGGAACAAGACACATTTATTGTTATTAGTGCTTACTCACCTCAGGTTGTATTTGCATAACACCTTAATGTAATATTTTAGGAGGATTTGAAAGGGTTACTTCAGGATATACCCTAAGGAGAGAAGCTTTTCCTAGGAGGAGATCTCAATGGACATGTGGGTAGAGTAGCAAGATGTTTTGAGAGTGTGTATGGGGGTTTGGCCTAAGGGAGTGAATGTGAATGGTAAATCTATCTTGAAGTTTTCATCGGCTTTGGATAGTACAATAACAAATACATGGTTTAGGAAAAAAGATGATCATCTTATCACATATAAAAGTGGAGTGACATGTTCTCAAATAGATTTATTTCTTATCAAGTAGTTAGATAGAAAGATTTTCTTTGACTGTAAATTTATTTCAGGAAAGAGCCTGACTACCCAACATAGCGTTTTGGTTATGGATGTAAGAATTAAGGGGAAAGCATAAAGAAGAAGTCATATGGTAGCGCCACGAATCAAGTGGTGGTATTTGAAGGATGTAAAACAAAGAATTTTCCAACACAAGATCTTTGAAGGAGGGTTTGGGAAACCACAAGAAAGTGAAAATGATATGTGGAATAAAATGACCCAAGGGATTAGAAAAGTGGCTAAAGAGGCATTGGGATAATCATGAGGTTTTGGACCTACAGGTAAAGATGGTGGTGGAATGAAAGTGTCTAGAGCAAATTTAAAGTAAAAATGATTCTTTTAAAGAGTGGTCTAGGTATAAGAATGTCAAAACTTGGGAAAAAATACAAGAAAGCTAAGAATGAGACCAAGAAGTCGATGAGTGAAGCAAGAAGTCAAGCTTTTGACGAATTATACTAAACTCTAAGAACCAAGGAGTGAGAAAAATCTATATATAGGCTTTCCAAGGGAAGAGAAAGAAAGACTAGAGATTTGGATCAAGTGAAGTGTGTTAAAGATGAAGAAAGCAAAGTCTTGGTTTAAGAAAAAGTTATAAAGGATAGGTGGAAGACGTACTTTTATAATTTATTTAATGAAAGATATTATATCTCAAAGGACTCTAACAGACTTGACATTATAAAAGAGGATCAGAACTATAATTACTATTGTCTAATTCATAAACATGAGATGAAAAAAAGCGTTGAAAAGAACGAGTAACAGTAAGGCGGTTGGGTCAGACAATATACCTATTGAAGCGGAAAATTCTTAGAGATAGAAGTATTGAGTGGCTTAGTAAACATTTTAACGAAATTTGTAAAGTCAAAGCGCATGCCCAATGAATGAAGAAAAAGCACTTTAGTTCCATTCTATAAGAACAAGGGGGATATACAAAATGCAAATTATAGAGGGATTAAACTTATGAGTCATACCATGAAGTTATGGGAAAGAGTGACTGAAAGGAGTTTAAGAAACGAGATTCAAGTCACCGAGAATCAATTTGGTTTTACTCCTGGAAAGTTGACTATGGAAGTAATTTATATATTATGGCGTGTGATGGAGAAGTATTAGATGGGCCAACAATTGAGCAGTATTGGATGGACCAACAAGACCTACACTTAATTTTATTGACTTGGAGAAGGTGCATGATGTAGTGCCTAGAGAGATTATGTGGAAAGACCTAGAGAAGAATGGGTTAGGATTTCATATATTTGAGCTATCCATGATATGTATGAAGATGTATCGACTAACATTCGGACACGGGGTGGAAAGATATATGATTTTCCCATTACAATTGATTTGCATCAAGGTTCAACCCTAAGACTCTACCGTTTTGCCTTAATTTTTGATGTACTCATGGAACACATCCAAGAGGTAGCACCGAGATGCATGCTTTTTGGAGATGATATAGTCCTTCTTAGAGAGTCGAAGAAAAATTTAAATGAAAGGTTGGAAACTTGGAGATAAGCTTTAGAAACACATGGTTTTCGCCTAAGCATAAGTAAGATGGAGTATATGGATTGTAAGTTAAACAAAATAAGAAGTGTTTCTAACCTAGAGGTGAAAGTTGGAGACCGTATTATCCCTTAAGTCACACAGTTTAAATATCTTGGTTCCATAATATAAAATGATGGAGAAATATAACGAGTGTAAGCCATCAAATTCAAGTTAGGTGGTTAAAATGGGGAAATGTATTAGGTATTTTATGTGATTCAAATGTACTGCCCAAGTTGAAGGAAATGTTTTATCGAACTATAGTAAGAACTAAAATTTTGTACTTGATAGAATGTTGGACGGTTAAAAATCATCACGAGAATAATGTAAGTGTATTAGAGATGAGGAAGTTGCAATGGATGTGTGGTAAGAATCGTCACGATAAAATTAGAAATGAAAATATTAGAGAAAGTGTCAGGCTGACGCCTATAATAAAGAAGGCGGTGAAAAAGTATACTTAGGTGATTTGAGCATGTAGAGAGAAGAGTTGTAAATTATGCAGTGAGGAAAGTATACTAGATGGAGAGAAGACAAACAATTATAAGAAGAGAAAGACCTAGAAAAACTATAAAAGAAGTTATAAAGAATGATCTCGAGATTCATGATTTGGATAGAAACATGATCCTTGATAGAACATTATGGCGAAAGTTTATCCATGTAACCCATCGCATCTAGTGGGATAAGGCTTAGTTGTTGTAGAATTTAACTTAACTTATACAAAACCGCGCAACTTGTAAGAAGTACCACTCTCTAATTTTTTTTTAAGTTCTATCTCTTATGAATGTGTAATTTGAGATTTTCTCAATACACCCCTTACACACAATACTATTGAAATTGCTACGTGGATATTAATGGTGTTCGACTCATGGTCTGATCAATAGACTCTAATATCATATTTGAATTAGTGTTTGACCTAACTCATATTTACAAAATTTTCTTGTAAGGTGAGGGGTGACATAGTGTCTTCAAAATGGACAAGTCCATATGAGTCAGCCTGAAAAGCCCGATAAAACATAGGCTTTATGACTTAAAACTAGAATCTGAATTTTGTAAGAATTTTTTTAGTTCGGTCTTAAAAAGCATGCTACAAATTACAGCTAACTGGTATGGGTTGGTTGGCTATTGTTTTACCAAGTGATCTATCTCTAGTGTTAGATATTATTATATCCTTAAAGATTTTTCCTAATATTAAATCCAAATTTACTATGATTTGACATGTAATGGTTTGATCTATTTTAACATCTGAACTGATTCTATTTTTCCTAGAAAGTCGATAAACATGGAGGAATTCCTTAATCAATGCATCTTATCTTTTTGAAAGTAGTATCTTGACAAGTCATTTGAGTACTATGGTACCTATTATGAGTGGTGGAAGGATCCTTTCCTTTGCATAAACCATTATTAGTTTGAGGTTTCTTGCCTGTTGCGTGGTGATTTTGCTGGTGGTGGTATGGTTAGGTTTGTTTTCTAATTCCCTTTCAAGTTAGTTAAGAGACATATTTATTTCTAGGTGCATCACTACAACAAATCATATATTTTATGATAAAACTTTCACTGCCAACGGACACTTGAGTCGTAAATTATAGTGACACCACATTTCAATTCTTTTTAATAAATACTACTTATTCTCTCAGTTGTGGTGGCAACCTAGGAGAAAGGATATGATCAACCCCCCGAATCTGAACAACTGCATTTAACCACATTTTATTTTATTTAACTTTTTATTTATGATATATTCCATCGGTTTAACTCACAATGAGGAAAAAAGTTGTGATCAACCCCATTTGAATCTCAGCAACGTCATTTTAGTGCATTTTTTAAAATTTTTTATTTAATATATATGTCATTTATTGTGTTGGCAATCGAGGGGAAAATTGTTGTTTTTGTTATCTTTGCAATCCATTTAATAAGTAACAACTATCAAGACATTGTCAACTCATCAATCTACATAACTACAAAGAAAAAAATTACATTAAGAAATTAACCTTGATCAAAAGGGTTCTATGATTTTATGTGTTGTTGATTCCACTTCGATGAAAATATCAACTGACAACGGAAAAAATTTAGGATTTCCCTTTGATGAAAAAACCAACCAAAAAAAAAAAAAGTTGCGAACTTTTCATTACATCATTCATTATCTCAACCACCCAACCGAAGTAAAAATCTTGTTCCAAATCTTGTAGAACTACCCGGACCCTATTTCTAGCTTTTCTCTTTAATCATTTCCTTTGTTACGTTGTTTTCTGGTTGACGTATCTGATATGTTTGGTACTTCATATATATCCTATATTTATTATCCCTTAACTTTGCTATATATGTGGAAAAAAGATAATAAAACTATAATACATTACATTACCATTCTTTTGAAAGCATAAAAAACTGCAAAATTTCAGTAATGCTGTCTCCAATAACATGTCTGCAATTATTTTATTTATACTAAATTCAAAACTGTCTGTTATAGTTGTTGTTGATCCCAAGAGTCAGTTGTGTATGGGAGTCTTTCTCCTTGCTGGAGAATAGTCCATGTCAGTTATGTCCATAAGGTCTTCATGAACATCCTCTTCTTGTTGCTTATTTAATTTAAATTCCTGTACTTTTCCTTTAGCTTTATCATTCCCTTTGGTCGTCACATTCTGTCCATAAATAATATATATGATTTATAAAATGGAAAAAGAAAAAATTACAAGGAATTATTTGTGTTGAAAATTAATTATTTTCTAAAAATATATTCAATTTTTTATTTTCTAAATTTATTTTCACTAAGGAGATGTAAACCAACAAAACCCTTAACAACCAACAATTTTTTGTCCCTAAATTAACTAACCTTTGAAATGGCATGTAGGGCAGAAGCCGATGATGTAAAAAGTTTCCTATTCTTTATCTTTCCTGCAGCAACATATATGCTTAATATTATTGCATTGTAAAGTTTTTGTCTAGAACAGAAAATTAAAATTTTCTTCTTATAGCCTCAAAGTTAGATACAAAGAAACTTCTTTAAACAAAATTAAGTACTAACGGGGAAGGTTTTAAAAAACTGTCCACTACTATGAAAATAGCCACGATAAAATGATATCAGAATGTACCAACATCGTTATTCACCATTTTATAGTTGAAAAAAAAAATCAGATGAAAAATTGTTATTTAAAAAATATTATTTATAAAATGTCAATGCAAAATTTTCATATTATGAAATTACAAAATACAAAAATTATTATTTAAAAAATATTATCTATAAATATTGTCATTCACTTACACTGTGGACGACTACATTTAGTATAGCCATATTTATACCAACTGAATTTGCAAAAATCTTAACGCAATTGTCGACGACCACATTTAGTATTGCAATACTTATACCAAATGAAATTGCAAAATTCTTAACACGACTGCGACTGTTATTTAAAACCTTGCTAATGGTGACTTCTACATTTGTCGGTGTCATATCTGTATTCAACATTAGCCGCGGTGCAACATATAGAAAGGTTGCAAGAAGTACAAGGTCTTCTTTCCTAAGGGTAATTTTGAAGAATGCCGAATTGCATAATAAAAATAAAAATAAAAATAAACAAGGATAAATTATGGGGGGCTAGAAAACTAATTGTGTGAAGGTCTATGATGTCTAGGACCACAGTAATCTTCATGAATACGAGGTAATTGGTTGTTTCCTTTTTTGGTTGATCTAGTAGTAATTCTTTTCTTCAAGGTACCTGTGCAATGTTCATCTTTGCAAACAACTGTTTCCTCATCGGTATCATTACTATTATTTCTTTTCAACAAATTTCTTTCTTCATCCTGCAATTAGAAGTCATTTTTTCTAACATAAGAATAAAAATCAGGAAAATAATACTAAAAATGAAGATTAACATTATAAACATATAGAAACCAGAGCCGTTTTCAGAGACCCTGTATAAATTAATCATGGATTTACTGAGACAAATTGAATACGAGCACTATTTTGTCACGGTTAATCATGACAAATATTTTATAAAATTCTTTTTAACGCGTCAAATTTTGACCTCTGTGCGCAGTAACCCTACTGTCTTGCACCGTCATGATAAAAACTTATAAGAAAAATTTCAAAGTAATATTATTTAAAGATCATAACTAACATGTTTATTTTGATGAGCTGCTAACGATCCTTTGTCCAAGCGAATACCTAATTAAAAGAAAATGAACCATAATATGAGTAATATAATAGCTATATGAGTAACAATTTATAAAGGGTTAATATAAGTTTAGTTGAAACTATAGAATACATTGGAATAAATTACCTTGAGCTTTGGTTAGAAAGAGGAACAAAAGCATAAGAGAAACTAGCAAAGAAAGCTTCATTTGAAGATAGCTATTGTGAGCAAGTAAGTAGAATGAGCCTCTTAAAAAAATGGGTGGAACTCAAATTTTTCAAGTTAAGTTTTTTGTGTGTGTTGAAAACAAGCTTGAGTATTTTTATGGGAGAGTTTATAAGCATGCTAGTGGAACATGCAAGTGATGGCGGTATGGGGGTGGATGGATAGCTATTTATATTTGTGAATTTGTTAGGGTCCACATTTTTGAAGTAATTCATCTACCTAAACTAGTAGGGTTTTTTCTTTCTTGCATTTATTATTTTTGTTGTCTAGAATAGCACTCTTTTGTCAAAGGAAATTATAGTTAATATCTTCCAATCATTTAATTATTAGTTTGGTATCGAAAAGTTTATAGACTTAAATACGTCTATGGTTGGGATGCAGTATGAAAAAGTCAATTGAATCGAATTAAATTGTTTTAATTTATTTTAAACCAAATCAAAAATTAAAATTATTGATTTAGTATATCGGTTCGAAATTTAGAATCGTACTAAATTTTTAGAAGATATTTTTTTTCAATTCGAACAATTTGTTAAAAAACAATTATTATATATTTTTCAGTTTTTTATATTTTTTTATATTTATTAAAAAAATTATATTTTTTTATATTTTTAACATTTTCAATTTTTTTATATATTTTCATATTTATTATAATTGTTTGCCATTTAGTTCGATTTTATAACTATTTTGCAACATGGTTTGATTCATAATTAAACATAACGTTTGGTTTATTTGAATTTCATTTTGATTTTGTTCGGAGATTTGAAATGGCTTTTTTTAATCGACTTGACAGTTATCGTTGCTAGTACAACAATTGATGTGATCGCGGATGTGGTTACTGTTATTAATATAATTATATTTATTGTGAGACACCTTAAGACGGTAGTGGTTGGGACATAAAGGGTGACAAACGGTTATGTTCGCCCCGTTTAAACCCTGTCCCAAAAAAATCCACAAAAAATGAGGCGGAACAAGCATATTTGTGGTTGTGGACCTAAAACTATGGTCCGTTCCACAAAAAAAGTGAGGGTGAGACATGACAGACCCGTAGACATTACTACTTGTAAGCTTTGAAAATACAAAAAATCTAAAAATCTAAAAAGTGCGAGTCTAAACCACGCTAGCAAAAACCTATAAGAAATAAGGTTGAATGGAACATATTAGAGAGTGTAGGTCTAAACTCTTAATTCATCACATAAAAAAGGTGAGCAAAACAGACATATTTAGTAAACCGAATCTATTTTACCACGTGATTTGATTAATAGATGATTACAATTATAATAAAATTTAAATTTTAATAACCCCTTAAATATGTATTTCAAACACCTTCAAAACTTATACTCTCTCCGACCATAATTATAAGTAAATATCCTCTTTTTAAATTTATTGAATAATAAATATATCTGATCTACGTAAAAGACCAAATACATTTATTATTCAATGGACCTAAAAAAAATTATTTATACTTAAAACGGAACGGAAGGGAGTATGAAAATACTCAAAAGCCAAAGCGTGTAAAGTGTGAAATCTAAAAAGGTATATTTACTTTTCAAAGTGCTACAATGTTTTGACTGAATCAACTTTAATGCGAGTTTTATGAAACCAATGTAACATGCTACATTCCCTAATTTACTATTCTTTTTCCTTGATCTTAACAAACGTAAACATCCATGTTTACAACAGCCATGAAACAAGTGTTTACTTGGTCTGTTTCATTCACTTTTCTACAACAAAACCAAATGTTTTCCCAATGTTGATCAGATCCATTTAGACCATATGTCTCCTCTAAAAGACACTCCAATAGATATTCACATTTCTAAATTTCTTGATAGCCTAACTTGTTGTCCCTTAGAATATGAAATAATTCTTTTTATTCTAATAGCTACCTACCTAGCTAGGTGTATGGAATCCAAATTTATGTTGACACTGGTTATTCTAGCTACCTGCAGTCCTGTGTGAATTAGTGCATTTTGTCGGGGTTGCACACCATCGCGTCAATAGAGGTATATGTCTTCATAAGAATAGGAGCACACTCCAAAAATTGTAGTTAACAATTTATTTTATTTTATTTTTGCAATTTCTTAATTCACTCCTTAACCTCTTAGGCACTTGACGTAATTACATTAATGTTTCCTATTTTCGGAGATACATATTAGAAAGCATCTATTTTATCTAGAATATACATTTTTTCGGAGTTACATCTACGGAAGTATATTAACATGGTAAATGTTGGAAAAAATCTCATGACATTCAGTTCAGCGAAACTTTCATAGATGTTGCTCTGGAACGTCTTAACACCATAATGTTCTGTAGATGTAGCTCCGGAACATTGTGTTATATTTTATAACAACTATATTTCACTATCTAATTCCATTTTTTTGTGCAACAAAATAATACATCAAAATATAGTACGTCAAAATAGTGATATGTCTACTCAATCTTATATAGTACATCAAAATAATACATCAACATAAACATCATCAAAATAGTCATGTGTCATAAACATCATCAAAATAGTCATATGTAATACTTGAAGGATAGAAAAACACTTAGAAAGAGGGGGTTTGAATAAGTGTGACTTTAAAAACTCTTAAGATAAAAACAATTGCACAATGATTTTTATCCTGGTTCGTTGTTAACGAAACTACTCCAGTCCACCCCCTTAGAGTGATTTACCTCACCTGAGGATTTAATCCACTAATCAACCTTGATTACAATGGTTTTCCACTTAGATACCTTCTAAGTCTTCTAGAGTATTCTGATCACACCTTGATCACTCTAGGAACCTTTTACAAATTAATGTAAACAAATTCTTACAAGAGTATTACAATGCTTCTTAATAAGCTATAATCACAACTGTGATATTTCTCTTAAGTTTAAGCTTAATCTCACTAAGATATTACAACAGTAATGAAGTGAGCTTGAAGATGAAGTTTTGAGAGCTTTTCACTTTGACAGCGTTTCTGTATGTTTGCGTAGAGTGTTGTATTCAGCTTCTCATCAGAACTTCTATTTATAGGCATTTTGAGAAGATGATCGTTGGGAGCATTTAATGCGTTGCGCGATCCGTATAGCATTTCATTTAATGTTTCAATCTTTTGTCAACTACCTCGAGCCTTTGTTTTCCTGCTTTAACTGACTTTGCCTTTAATAGCTTCTAACATTCCTTTTGTCAGTCAGCGTAGCATGCCATCTTGTACTTGCTTCTGTTCTGATGTTTGTAGATACAACGTTTGAATATATCAGAGTCAAACAGCCTGGTGCAAAGCATCTTCTTGTCTTCTGACTTTGAAGTGCTTCAAGCGTGATACCATGAGAACTTCAGTGCTTCTGCTTCTGATCTCAAGTTCTTCTGATACTTCAATAGACCATGTTCTTATTCTGCTTGACCATCTTCTGATGTCTTGCGAGAGCATGTTCTGATGTTGCATGCTGAACCTTCTGAGTCAGTGCTTCTTGCGCTGATTTTGTGCATACTCTTTATATATATCCTGAAATGGAAATTGCATAGGATTAGAGTACCACATTGTCTTAAGCAAAATTCATATACATTGTTATCATCAAAACTAAGAATATTGATCAGAACAATTCTTGTTCTAACAATCTCCCCCTTTTTGATGATGACAAAAACATATATAATTGATATGAATTTGCAATCAGAATCACAGATGACCAAAGACAATTACACAGTTATAGCATAAGCATATAAACATAGTGTGTGAATATGTCTCCCCCTGAGATCAACAATCTCCCCCTGATATTAACAATCTCCCCCTGAAATAAATATTGGAAGAATTTAAGAAATAAAAGACTTCCCTGAGTATTTTCCATTTCAGTTGAGACGTTCACATTTGCTTAAACTTCAGAACATTCAGAGCTTCTGCTTCTTGCTTCCATAGGACAGCTTCAAAGCTTTGAATTTCTTCTTGAATCATTGCATGCTTTGATTGTGTTAGAACATTCTTGAATGTACCAGAGCATCATCAGAGCATCTTTACATCCTGAAATGTTTCAGAACAAACTATACGACAAAAGTCAGAGCATGAATGAGTCAGAATCATTCTTTTAAGAAGGAACATGTATCAGAGCAACAACTCTGGTAAGTTCTTAAAAGAAATATATATCAGAACATATAAGGGATAAGAATGTGTTAGATCATATTCTGCCACGAGAATATCAGAACATTCTTCCTTCTTGCTTCTGATCTTGAAGCTTCACAACACTAAGCTTGCTCCAATTTCCATGAGCATGTTTCTTTACAGAATTGCTTTTCCCCATGTATTTGCTTCTCATGTTGAGCTTTTTCAGAATATCTTCAATCCTGCAAAAATCTCAAAGACATAGAACTTGCAAATATTGTTAGGAATGTTGAGACTTACTCCCAGCAACTGATATAATAAATTAAATCAATTATCACGTTTTCTCCCCCTTTTTGTCATAACATCAAAAAGCATAAAAGATTCAGATGAAAAACAAACAATATGAGAGAAGAAGATAATATTTCTTTGATTCAACAAAATATCAGAAAATACAGAAGGAGATGCAAGAAACAGATGCAAGAAACAAGAGACAGCTAAGACCAAAGGACTACGACTAGCCTAGCTTAGAAACTATCTTGGCCAGAAGGTCTTGAATCTCAGAGGTGCTTTCAGCCTGCTTCTTCATGAAGGATCTGAATTCCTCATGCGTTTCCTCATGCTTATCCAACCGAGAAGCTAGAGCATCTTAGTTCTGTTGAAGAGCCTTGACAACGTTCACCAGAACAGAAGGTCCAACAGAAGAAGCTTCACAGCTATCGTTCAGAGGGATAGCATTTCCAACAGCAGCATCTAATATCAGAACATCATCTTGATTTTCCTCAACAGGAACTTTCTCAGCATGATGATTCTCAGCACTTTGTTTCTCAGCATCAGCTTCTGACATAGAAGCATCTTCAGAATATTCTGGAGTAGGAAGATCAGAATTTCCATTCTCAAGAGCCTGAAGAATCTAAGCCAGATTCTTTGGAGGTGCAGGGGCAGCAACTTCTGAAGGGTAGACAACCTCAAAAATGACCATGTTTGGTGCCTTCTTAGAAGGATTCTCCCTTAGCCAGTTGAATAGTCATTGGAAATCTCCAGTCAGAACAGAATATGGGGGCTTCCATACAACCATGGCAAGACAAGGTTCATCTACCAGCTCATCTACGAACTTCTTCTCTTCAAAAGATTTCCAATTTCTGATGGGATGATAGTACCTACCATCATCAGCTTCCAACAGACAACCAGAAGAGCCAGATGCTTCAGCCACGCATTTTCTCTGGATGTTCATAGCATCGAATTGAAAATCCCTTCGAAAGAGTCTTCATAATCTCCTAGTAGCAGCTTGGTCCAACTTGGAGTCATAAGCAGCTCTCAAGGTTTCCATCCTCTTTCTGAACATAAGCTTAAACAGCTCAAAGTCAACATCAATAGGTGGTTCAGGAGGGTTGAAGGTGAATTTATAGTCAGGATACATAAGGCAGTAGGGTTTGGATTTTCTTGAGGGTAAAGAATGGATTAGAGAAAGAGTAGAATTTGTGGTGAAGGTGGATGAAGATGGAATATCAGAAGGTGTTGGGGGGATGAAATTTAGTAGTTCAGGGTTCAGAAGATGGAGGCTGATTTTGAGAGGAACGAGCAACATTCAATGCACGGAAAGATTCCCTGATGCGCTTCTCACGATATTCTTTGGAATTTACCTTGAAAGGATCATAGGGCAGCTTTGGCTTCTTAGCTGGCTTGGATTCTGCTTTTGAAGCTTTTCTTTTTAATCTCTTTTCTTTCTTCTTCTGTTCTTTCTTCTTTAACTCAGCCAGAGATGGAAGAGTTCGTCCTCTGATCCACGCAGGATCAACAGAAGATTGAGCAATGACACAGTTCTTCAAATAACGCTTAACAGATTTGTCAAGCTCTTCTTTGAACAGTTGTGAAAAGCCCTCAACAGGAGTTCTTCTGGTCAGAATATCTGGAAATATTCTTGGAACAGAAGTTACCTTCTCAATCAGAAGCATCCTTTGTAGATCAAAGGCATTCAGATCATGTCCTTAAATGACAGTTAAGAACTTGGGCGTACCAACAGCTTTAAGAACATCCATCAAGTCACTCTCTACCAGAATATATGAGATCATTCTAGCAAGAGGAATAGTGTTCTTCTTGAAATCAGGATACTTCTTGCGTTCTTTGTCTCTTGATTCTTCAATATTTGTCTTCAAATATTGAAATAGAATGTTTGAAATATTAACCTGAGTACCAGTTCCAATGCAGTAAAGTGCTTACTTCTGATCCTGATTCACATAAGTAGCAGCCATAGATCTCTTTCTATGATAAAGAGTTCCAAGAAGAATTTCAGCCCACACTCTGTAGACAGGCTTCAACAAAGTAGTTTGATTTGGTGAAGATCTGAAAGCAGCTAATTCCCTATCAACTTTCTCCCAATCAACTCTACCAGGAAGAGCACATGTGATTCCTTCTGAATCATCAAGGCTATAGAGCTTCCTAATCATTTTCTCAGTCACAACAACTTCATGCCCTAGAACGAAGGAGATGATAGCAGTTGAAGTAACGGTTGCATACGTCCAGAAATCCATCACCAAGAGTGGATAAACTGGTCCAACCAATCTTTCAAAGTAAGTTGACCAATGAGTCAACATTGCATCTTTGATTTTGAAACCGTGTTCCAACAGGCTTTCAAAATCCACCATTGTTTCACACAAGACTGTTCGCCATACGGAATGGAACAGGTCTTCAGAGGACTATAACCATATTTGCGTTGAACAAGATGTGCTGAAGACATTTTTGGTTGAGCACTTGTAGATGAAAGCATGAATAACTTCTAAGATTCGGTTTAGAACTAGGGTTTATGCAATCAAAGTGAAAGAGAGAGATGAACGAAAGAGACAATGAATGGAGAGAGAGAATGTAAAGAGATGAATGAATATGAAGATGAGTTTAAATAGAAACGAATTTGAAAAGAAATGCAATGTGTGTTTGAATGAATATGATTACAGAAAAAAACATAGAATCAATTACATTTAATGAGAAATGACGTTAGGAGAGATAATGTAATATTTGAAATGATTTGCACAGTTAACTAGGGCGGCGTCTCCTCAACTGCACGCGTGCTTGTCCAAATAGAGTGAACACGTGTTCAACATCTAGAAAGCTGGTGACAGCTATTTTGCTTTAAAAGAAGTTCTGAATCAACTTAGATAATGAAACGTTAGTAATAACAGAATCAGAACTTCTAATTGATCAGAGTCAGAACTTCTTATAAGAAGATAAAACAAAAACATTTCAGAACTAACCCATACATCAGAACTTCTCATCTTCTCATTCTAGACATAAATCCATACTGATATTCTTCAGAATGAACTTAAACCTATCTTTAGCAAGGGGTTTTGTAAAGATATCAGCCCATTGATGGTCTGTATCAACAAAGTTCAAAGATAGAACACCCTTCTAAACATAGTCCCTAATGAAATGATGTTTGATCTCAATATGTTTAGCTTTGGAATGTAAGATAGGATTCTTAGATAAACATATAGCAGAAGTATTATCACAAAAGATAGGAATGTTACTCTCATATATCTGATAATCTTCTAGCTGACTCTTCATCAAAAGCATCTGTGTACTACATCCAGCAGCAGCAACATATTCTGCTTCTGTTGTAGAGAGGGCAATGGTAGCTTGCTTCTTGCTTTACCAGGAGATCAGGTGACTTCCAAGAAATTGACAACTTCCAGAAGTACTCTTTCTTTCAATTCTATCTCCAGCGTAATCAGCATCACAATATCCTACTAAGTTGTACTCTTTAGATCTTTTGTAGACTAAACCAACATTAGTAGTACCTTTCAGATACCTCAGAATTCTCTTAACAGTTGTTAAGTGAGATTCTCTAGGATCTGATTTGAATCTTGCACACAGACAAACACTGAATAAAATATCCGGTCTAGAAGCAGTAAGATATAAAAAAGATCCAATCATACCTCTGTACAACTTATGATCTACCTTCTTACTTACCTCATCCTTACCTAAGATACACGTTGGATGCATAGGAGTCTTTGCTTCTTTGCTTTCAGAAAGATTAAACTTCTTCAGAAGTTCTTTCACATACTTGGTTTGGTGAACATATGTTCCTTCTGATGTTTGATTGATCTGGATCCCAAGGAAGTACTTGAGTTCTCCCATCATGCTCATTTCAAACTCAGCCTGCATAGACTTAGCAAACTCCTTTCCAAGTGTAGCATTAGATGTTCCAAATATATTATCATCAATATAAATTTGGCAAATAAGAAGATCATTTTTAAAGGTTTTACAAAAGAGAGTAGTATCCACTTTTCCTCTAGTGAAACCATTATCCAGAAGGAAAGAACCTAATCTTTCATACCAAGCTCTAGGGGCTTGCTTCAATCCGTATAATGATTTCTTTAGTTTAAAAACATGATTTGGAGACTTAGAGTCTTCAAAACCAGGAGGTTGGTGGACATAGACTTCCTCATCTATATAACCATTTAAGAAGGCACTCTTAACATCCATCTGATATAGAGTGATGTTATGTTGAGTGGCAAAAGAAATCAATAAGCGAATAGATTCTAACCTGGCCACTGGTGCAAAGGTTTCTGTATAGTCTATACCTTCTTGCTGACTATAACCCTGAGCAACCAGTCTGGATTTGTTTCTTACAACTTCTCCCTTTTCGCTTAGCTTGTTTCTAAAGACCCACTTTGTACCAATGATGTTAAATCCTTTTGGTCTAGGAACAAGATCCCATACATCATTCCTTGTAAACTGATTTAGTTCTTCTTGCATGGAAATTATCCAGTCTTCATCTTCTAGAGCTTGATCAACAGAAGTTGGCTCGATCAAAGAAACAAGACCTAATATTATTATCATTATTCTTAAGGAATGCTCTTGTTCTGATAGGATCATCCTTCTTTCCCAGAATGACATCTTTTGAGTGAGCAGATGTGAGTCTAGAAGATCTTCTGACTGTTGGCTCTTCAGAAATTCTGAGATTCTCTAAAGATGTAGCAACTTGATCTTCTGATCCTTTGCTTTTGAGATCTTCAGCTTCTGATACTTTGCTTCTTGGTTCTTCAGCTTCTGAAATTGAGATATCTATATCTGCAAAATTCTCAAACTGCTTTGGCTTTTCAAGACCAAGCTTATCATTAAATCTGATATTGATTGATTCTTCTACAACCAATGTTTCAGTATTGTATACTCTGTATCCTTTAGAGCGTTCAGAATATCCAAGAAGGAAACACTTCTGTGCCTTAGAATCAAACTTACCAAGATGATCTTTAGTATTCAGATTGAAACAAACACATCCAAAAGGATGAAAATATGAAATGTTGGGCTTTCTGTTCTTCCACAATTCATAAGGAGTCTTATTAAGAATAGGTCTTATAGAGATTCTATTCTGAATATAACATGTAGTGTTTATTGCTTCTGCCCAGAAATGCTTAGCCATATTTGTTTCATTGATCATGGTTCTGGGACAAGAGAAATCATGGGCAATACTATTTTCTTTGAAGAACTCCTCAAAGAATCTGTTCTCAAATTCGCCACCATGATCACTTCTGACCTTTATGATTTTACACTCCTTCTCAGATTGAATCTGAGTGCAGAATTCAAAGAACACTGAATGAGACTCATCCTTGTGTTTTAAGAACTTTACCCATGTCCAGCGACTATAATCATCTACAAATACTAATCCATATTTCTTCCCTCTGACAGATGCTGTTTTGACTGGGCCAAACAGATCAATGTGCAGAAGTTCTAGTGGCCTAGAGGAAGAAACAACATTCTTAGACTTGAATGCAGGTTTGGAAAACTTTCCCTTCTGACATGCTTCGCAAAGAGCATCTGATTTATATTTCAGATTTGGGAGACCTCTGACCAGATTTAGTTTGTTAATCTGAGAAATATTTCTCAAAATAGCATGGCCTAATCTTCTGTGCCAGACCCATTGCTCTTCACTGACAGACATAAGACAAGTTACCTTCTCATTCTTAAGATCTTGAAGATCAATCTTGTAAATGTTGTTCTTTCTCTTGCCTGTAAATAGGATTGAGCCATCCTTCTGACTTACAGCCTTGCAAGACTTTTGATTGAAGATTATGTCATTACCATTGTCACTTAATTGACTTATGGACAGCAAATTATGAGCTAATCCATCTACCAGAAGAACATTAGTTATAGAAGGAGAGTTACCAGTACTTATGGTTCCTGAGCCAATTATCTTTCCCTTCTGATCTCCTCCAAACTTAACTTCTCTAGCAGATTTAAGCACCAGGTCTTGGAACATAGACCTTCTTCCCGTCATGTGTCGAGAGCACCCAGAGTCCAGGTACCATGACATGCTTTCCTTTGTCTTCTTTGCAGCTAAGGATATCTGCAACGGGAATAATCTTTTCCTTAGGTACCCACATTTTCTTGGGTCCTTTCTTGTTAGTTCTTCTCAAGTTCTGATTGAACTTGGGTTTAACATTATAAACAACAGGAGGTACAACATGATATTCCTTATTCTGAGTTACATGATATTTTCTAGGTTGTGTCACATGCTTCTTAGTGTGTGTAATGTGAAAGCTTTTGGCATGTGATGTGAGTCTAATATCATGGGAGTGGCCATACTTGAACTGATCATACAATGGCTTGTATGTGATTTTCATATCATCTACAGGTTCAAGTTTGTATGGGGTATCACCCTCATAACCAATACCAACTCTCTTGTTTCCAGAAACAACATATATCATAGAAGCAAGATGACTTCTGCCAATACTTCTAGATAAGAACTTTCTAAAGCTCAAGTCATACTCTTTCAGAATAAGGTTCAGACTAGGAATGGACTTTTCTGAATCAGAAGGCGATCCAATATCTTTGGATAATTTTAAAACTTTTTCCTTCAGTTCAGAATTTTCCACTTCCAGCTTCTTAGTTTCATAATCAAATAGCTTTTTCAGCTTTTTGTATTTGATACTAAGATGAGCCTTGAGTTCCAAAAGTTCTGTTAAACTGGAAACTAACTCTTCTCTAGATAGTTCAGAAAATACCTCTTCAGAATCTGATTCTGATGTAGATTCTGATCCATCATCAACTGTGGCCATCAGTGCAATGTTTGCCTGCTCGCCTTCAGAGTCAGATTCTGATTCTGATGAATCTGAATCATCCCACGTTGCCATAAGACCTTTCTTCTTATGAAACTTCTTCTTGGGCTTCTCCTTCTGAAGTTTTGGACACTCACTCTTGTAGTGACCTGGCTCATTGCACTCAAAGCAAGTGACCTTCTTCTTGTCATATCTTCTGCTTCCAGGAGATTCTCCTTTTTCAAGCTTCTTAGAACTTTTGAAGTTCTTGCACTTCCTATGCTTGCTCTTCCAGAGTTGGTTTACCCTTCTGGAGATCATGGACAGTTCATCTTTTTCTTCTGATTCTGATTCTTCAGAATCTTCTTCTTCAGCCTGAAAAAGTGTTAGTGCATTTTTTATAATTAGATTTTAATGCAATATACTTACCGTTCTTCTGAGGTTCATTTGCATCCAGCTCTATTTCATGGCTTCTTAAAGCGCTGATCAGCTCTTCCAAAGAGACTTCATTCAGATCCTTTACTATCTTGAATGCAGTCACCATTGGGCCCCATCTTCTGGGAAAGCTTCTGATGATCTTCTTGACATGATCAGCTTTAGTATATCCCTTGTCAAGAACTCTTAATCCAGCAGTTAGCATTTG
Source organism: Vicia villosa (assembly GCF_029867415.1). Classification (NCBI taxonomy): domain Eukaryota; kingdom Viridiplantae; phylum Streptophyta; class Magnoliopsida; order Fabales; family Fabaceae; genus Vicia; species Vicia villosa. The sequence continues at coordinate 41,299,076 of NC_081183.1, read as the reverse complement.
AAATCTTGAGAACATTTTCTCAATGTTTTCATCATCCTCCATCTTGAAGGCTTCATATTTTTGGATCAAGGCAAGAGCTTTGGTCTCCTTGACTTGGGCATTTCCTTCATGTGTCATTTTCAATGATTCATATATGTCACAGGCAGTTTCCCTGTTAGATATCTTCTCATATTCAGCATGAGAGATAGCATTCAGCAAAACAGTCCTACACTTGTGATGATTTTTGAATTCTTTCTTTTGATCATCACTCATTTCTTGTCTTGTCAGCTTTACTCCTCTAGCTTTCACTGGATGTTTGTAACCATCCACCAGAAGATCCCATAAGTCACCATCTAAACCAAGAAAGTAACTTTCAAGTTTATCTTTCCAATATTTAAAGTTTTCACCATCAAATACTGGTGGTCTAGTGTAACCATTGTTACCATTTCCATTATCTTGCTCAGCAGAGCCAGATGTAGATGTAGGTGTTGGAGTCTCACCAACCATCTTGACTTAGCATTTTTCTCTTCCTGAATCTTTTCTAAACATGGTTAAGTGCTTGCACCTTAGAACCGGCGCTCTGAGGCCAATTGAAGGATAGAAAAACACTTAGAAAGGGGGGGTTTGAATAAGTGTGACTTTAAAAACTCTTAAGATAAAAACAATTGCACAATGATTTTTATCCTGGTTCGTTGTTAACAAAACTACTCCAGTCCACCCCTTTGGAGTGATTTACCTCACCTGAGGATTTAATCCACTAATCAACCTTGATTACAATGATTTTCCACTTAGATACCTTCTAAGTCTTCTAGAGTATTCTGATCACACCTTGATCACTCTAGGAACCTTTTACAAATTAATGTAAACAAATTCTTACAAGAGTATTACAATGCTTCTTAATAAGCTATAATCACAACTGTGATATTTCTCTTAAGTTTAAGCTTAATCTCACTAAGATATTACAACAGTAATGAAGTGAGCTTGAAGATGAAGTTTTGAGAGCTTTTCACTTTGACAGCGTTTCTGTATGTTTGCGTAGAGTGTTGTATTCAGCTTCTCATCAGAACTTCTATTTATAGGCGTTTTGAGAAGATGACCGTTGGGAGCATTTAATGCGTTGCGTGATCCGTACAGCATTGCATTTAATGTTTCACTCTTTTGTCAACTACCTCGAGCCTTGCTTTTCCTGCTTTAACTGACTTTGCCTTTAATAGCTTCTTACGTTCCTTTTGTCAGTCAGCATAGCCTGCCATCTTGTACTTGCTTCTGATCTGATGTTTGTAGATACAACGTTTGAATATATCAGAGTCAAACAGCTTGGTGCAGAGCATCTTCTTGTCTTCTGATATTGAGGTGCTTCAAGCGTGATACCATGAGAACTTCAGTGCTTCATCTTCTGATCTCAAGTTCTTCTGATGCTTCAATAGACCATGTTCTGATTCTGCTTGACCATCTTCTGATGTCTTACGAGAGCATGTTCTGATGTTGCATGCTGAACCTTCTGAGTCAGTGCTTCTTGCGCTGATTTTGTGCATACTCTTTATATATTTCCTGAAATGGAAATTGCATAGGATTAGAGTACCACATTGTCTTAAGCAAAATTCATATACATTGTTATCATCAAAACTAAGAATATTGATCAGAACAATTCTTGTTCTAACAATCTCCCCCTTTTTGATGATGACAAAAACATATATAATTGATATGAATTTGCAATCAGAATCACAGATGACCAAAGACAATTACACAGTTATAGCATAAGCATATAAACATAGCGTGTGAATATGTCTCCCCCTGAGATCAACAATCTCCCCCTGAGATTAACAATCTCCCCCTGAAATAAATACTGGAAGAATTTAAGAAATAAAAGACTTGCCTGAGTATTTTCCATTTCAGTTGAGACGTTCACATTTGCTTAAACTTCAAAACATTCAGAGCTTCTGCTTCTTGCTTCCATAGGACAGCTTCAGAGCTTTGAATTTCTTCTTGAATCATTGCATGCTTTGATTGTATCAGAACATTCTTTGATTGTATCTAACAATACTACCTCTGTTTCTTTATATAAGAGACAATTCACTTTTTAGATTCATTGGAAAATCAATGTATCTTGTATGTATATTTACTTAATACATTACTTATTCAATGAATCTAGAAAAGCGAATTGTCTTTTATATAAAGGAAGGGAGGTAGTAAACATCATCAAAAAATCAGCACAGTTACTATAGTGTGTAGCGGACAATATCTGCATCCTCCCCTCTGCCTCTACCGCTTCCTCTGCGTCTACCACCTCTTATGTCATCTCCTGTTCCTCAAATGTCTACTATCCCACCCATCTTGGAGCGATGTTTGCGGTACATGAGTGCCCCTCGATCATGTCATCCACTATATGTCTGGCACCAGACCCCTCAAGAAAGAAATCTGCCTTAATGTTTGCCCGCCCTATCTCAACTATCTGATGACAGCGATGTAGCACATCGTGAGTGTGATCCAACTGAGACTGTTTTTCCTGTAATATCTCTTGATGAGCTGGTCTGGGCGGTGATCCCTCTGCAATGGGGACCACATAGGGGTGTGAGACAGTGAAAAACCACATGATGTACCCATCAACGCAACTCCAATCTCTCTGCTTTGGTCGCCCGATCCTCGTCCGGTACTATGTGGTTCTGATAGTCAGCAAAGATCTCATCTATCTGCCTATGGGTCAAGCTGAGAGGAGCAGAGATAGTAGGGTGACAGGGTATCGTCTGAGTGTAGCCGAACTTCCGAATGACGTGCTCTGAAAGATATGGAACAATGATGGTTAAGCTGCATCCAACTATTCAGAGAATAGTGCGATGTCATCAAACGAGCGTGTTGCTCGGTGAGCAACATAGACGTCGTAACGGGTGTCCTCGATAACCATACGATCCAAATAGACTCTGTAAGGGTCCACTGCCTGGTTCCCTCTGAGGGAGATGAATGCATGAGCACGCGGTCAGTCCTCATTGTAATCTGGCAGAGACCCCTACCAAATATCATCGGAAAGTGTTGGAATATCCACCCCGGAAATGAAAATTAAAAACATTGGGATAAAACATTATCACGAATATAGAATGATAATAAGTGAAAAAAAGTTAAAGGATATAAGATTTTTACCACATATAATAAACAACCGCATGGGATGGTCTTGGTCTTCCACAGGCATCCCTATCCTAGCTTTGAATAGGTGTAAGTCAGTGTAGCCGCCCCCTAGTTGTAGTCATGGATCCGCGTGGGATCCAAAAAGTACCTAAGGTAGGCGACATCAGTATACGTGGAGCTCGTGACCACAAACAACTGAGTGTCGATTAAATATAGAAAGAAACACCTTTCACATGTTGCCTGTGTATCTCAACCCCAGTTGGATCACCATCTACCTGACGTGCATCCTCGGGCGCCTTAGTAAATCTCTGCTTCAGAAAAGAAAGCCTAACATGAGCGTCGTGGGTCATACCCACCTCCTCAAGCGCCTCTTATGGATCAGCCCCAAGCTCCTTAACCACAAGCTCTCTCGCTTCCACTTTCGTCATCCTACTAAGACGAAGGAGGACACCCCTGATCGGTATATGCAGTAGACATGAGATGTCGTCCAATGTAATTGTGATCTCACGATGTGGGAGATGGAAGAAGGACGTCTTAGGGTGCCATCTCTCTGCAAATGCCATCAAAATCCCCTTGTGGATCGGAGGTAATCGATCTCACAAAGTTCCTTCACACCAGAGGTATCTAGTATATCCTGGAACCACGCCTCTTGTGGCTGCTCCAAAGATAAAATCTTTTGCCCATGGTTATAGAACTTCTGGGCTTCACAGAACTAAAAATTTCCAACGAAAACAATGTTAATAAGAAACAACATTAGAGATAATTAATTTCCAATAATAAAAAAAGGAATAATTTAAGCAATATTACCTCTCCATCCCATACATGTATGGCAGTATGGTCGGCGTACCGTGTCAGCAGGGACACATCTGATGGACCCTCCGGGAAACCCCCAGGCGCATCCTCATCGTCATCAGCATTAGCATCCTCCTGCAGTGGGGAATTACCCTTTAGAGGTGGCACCGGAGAAACATTATTTGTAGGAAGTGCAACAAATCTATCCTAACGAGGTCTGCAGGAGGACACGACCTATGATGTACCCTCACTAGTTGTCGCTACCGTGAAAAATGGATCAGAGTCGCCACTAATATATTTATCCCATCGAGGGAAAGGAATATCAGAAAAACTAACTCGAATAAGAATAGGGTCTCACGACCAAAGAATAAGGTACGGGAGTCGGTTACGCAAGGGGAAGATGCTAGCACCCCTCACGCCCAACGTACTCGATGGTATCCACCTATGTTTGTTTCTATTTAAAGGGTGTGTATTAATAATGCAATGTGTCATACCCCAAAATTTTCCCATCATATTTCAACATACTTTGACTCATATGACTCAAGACTATGCAAGAATTGGGCTCACTTACCTGTCTCCTAAGCAATCAACCCACAACTAGGGTTTTGATTCTCTCAAAGAAAAATCAGGTTCTGATACCTCAAGTGGACTTCATGGCCTCTCATATGCCTCCAAGTATCCTCATGCCAATTTTCAAGCTCTGATTCACAAGATTGCTCGGTCAAAGGCTCAAATAGTCAACAATCGACTAGTGTGACCTAAAAGTCAACTGTGGTTAACATACAGTCAAAATTACTGATTTTTGGTCAACGTCAACATTTTGAAGTGGCATTCATCATTTGATCAAGTTTTGATCATGATTCATCAAGAAATCTTCAGAAATCAGCAGAAACCTAAAGTTTCTAAATTAGGGTTTTGACCTAAAAGTCAACTGAACTTTGATCAGCCATAACTTTCACATGGAACATCAGAAATTTCCCAACCAAAGCCTATGTTGAAGGAAATTGAATTCTATACAACTTTGTCTATCTAAAGCCAAGGCCAAAAATGCTTCACTTGGGAGATATGAGCCAAAATATTATAGGTCCTTCTAGAAGCTCACAAAAAGTTGTTTTTTGTCAGAAGTCATATCATCAAGATAAAATCCTCAAATGCAAAAGGAGTTCCAAATTGGCTTGTAGAGGACATCTTGGGCTTTCCAAAAAGTCCTAGAACACTTCCAAACAATAAAAATTGAGAGAGTTGTATATTGTTGAAGCTGGGCAATTCTGGTGAAAATACATGAAAGCCAAAGTGGTGAATTTTAAGTTTTTGACTAAATGGGCCAAAATCTTTGATTCCAAACTTAATCCATAGACCATCCATGACCCATAGGACCTTATATTCATTTTTATTATTTTTATTTATTTTTATTTTTGAATTTACTCACTTTCAAGATAAATTGAATAAAATAATGAAAATTTTCAAAGATTTGATTGAGATTATATTTCTATCAAATATTGAGGAATATATTGACATAAAACCAAGAGAGTTTCGTGGAAATAAAAGGAGATATGATTTGAACCAAAATAGCATGATTTGCATAATTTTTTTTAATCAAATTTTATTCTCCAAATACTAAGTATTCAAGCCTATTACTTAACCTAAATTGCTCTTATATATACATACAACATCTGCAACCAAGAGGGGACGAAATAGGAGAGAAAGAGCTGCGTGCAAAGCATGAGACCATAGCTCCAAATTTTCAAGTTTTAAGTGCGATTTGCAAAACAATCCACATCGACTTTCAAAGCTAACAAACGATCTCCTGAGATACCAAAGGTTAAGTATGCATCAATGAGTAAGCATTATTACATTCAGCATGTTCATATCATACTCACCATATTTGTTCTAAATTTAAATTCTCATATCTCATGTGCTATCGTGTTTTAGTATATACTAATGGTATATTTTAGTCAAGCAGGAAGTTTAGAAGAGATTAGCACCACTATGGTAAAGCTTTCACGCATGAATCAAGAGATGCCATGATTAGGGCATGACAAATCTTCTTCTTCGTTTTTTAAGGTTGCAACCATCTTTAAGGCAAACAAATCACACCATTGAATTTGTAATGCCCTAAATATATTATCTCGGCAGCTTTGTCTCTTGTTTGAGTGTGGTTTTGCAAGTTTGGAATCGTGACAATGGAGGACGAAGAACTCGCGAAAAAATCCGCACGAAAAATCGTAACTAATTCCGCAAGTCAGAAGGTTGAAGACGATGACTAGGCTGCAGACCTTTTGACCGTGTGCTGGCCCATCCTTATTCGCCAGTCAAATGCGCTCCATTCTCCCTCCCTCTCCCATTGGTCTAGCGCTTGCAATAGTGGGCCCTAGCTTTGGTCTATTGACTTTTCCGTTTAACCCTTTGAATCTTATATTTATTTATGTAATCATTATACTAACAAAGAAGAAAATTGGCACAGTTGGTGAGAGGTGTTGGTGAGTGAGCGAAAGACCCCTGTTTGAGCCTCACTAGCATCAATATTCTTTTTTTCATTTAAATTTCATAATTTGCTTGCAGGTTCCATACATGCATCTTACGCATGACCACCACACATCCTCGATTCCAACCAACAGATCTCCAATGATCAGGTCTAAAGAGATAGAAAATGCATGACTACCATACCCCCTCCAGAAGCAACACACCAGATCTCCAGCGCCCTGGTTTCTTTATATATTTTTGTTTTTTTTTGCCTTTTTTGCTGTTTGTGTTCTTTTCTTTTTTATTTTGCTTTTTTTTCTTCTTTCTTTTCTTTTCTCATTTAACACTAACATAGTTTTCTTATTAATATTTAATTAATTAATTAATGGTTATTAGGCTAATCACATAACTTAGAGTAATTAGTTTCATTAATTAGATTAATCACCTAGAAAATTAGGATTAGTTATTAATAAGTTTAATTAACTAATTTATATTTTAGTTTAATATTAATTCCTATTAATTAAAAAAATTAGAATTTAGGTTTTTATTTAATCAATTAACTTTTCGTAATTTAATTTAACTAATTTAGTGCAATTAGGCTTAGTAATTAGTTCTCCTATAGAAAACCCTAGAAACCTTAAGGTAGGTGTTGCCCATTGTCATAGCCCAAAATTTGCCTACTGTATTTCAAGATAGTTTGGCACAAGTAGTCTCCACAGGCTCATACAATCTCTAGTTGCAAGCATGTTCACTCTCCTCCTAAGCAATGAGGACCAAAATTAGGGTTTGGATTTAATCAAGGAAAATGGGACCTCTGAGACCTCAAGTGGACTTAATGGTATCTCATATGGTTCAGAGTATCTTCAGGCCAAGTTTTAAGCCTCATAGTACAAGTTTGCCCAGTCAACTTCTCAAATGGTCCATAATCGACCAATTTGACCTAAGAGTCAACTATGGTCAAATCACAGTCAAAACTCCTGATTATTGGTCAACATCAATATTTTGAAGTTGCATTCATCATTTCATCAATGGTTGATCATGATTTATCAAGGAAAGCTCAAAAATCATCAAAACTTGAAGTTGCTACATTAGGGTTTCTAGGAGAAAGTCAACCCAAATTTGACTAGGCATAACTCTCACAGGGTTTATCAGAAATTGTCCAACCAAAGATCATTCTAAAGGAAATTAAATTTTCTACAACTTTGATGTTGGGCCCAAGACAAGGAAATGCATCATTTGAGAGATATGAGCCACAATATTACAGGTCCTTCTAGAAGTTCACAAAAAGCTATTTTTTGTCAGGAGCAATATCATCAATGTAAAATCTCCAAATGCAAAATATGTTCCAAAGTGGCTTTTAGGTCTTGGGCTTTCCAAAAATTCCTAGAACATCTTCATATGATAAATATTGAAGGAGTTATGACCTGTTGAAGTTGGTGATATTTTAAGAAAACCATAAAACCCCAATTGACGAAATTGAAGATTTTGAGTAATGGGCTTATGACTATGGATTATGGACGTGATATTAAGTTCATTAAAGGCCCAAAGATCATTTGATATTTATTTTATGATCTTTCTTTGATTTAAATTGAATTTATTCATTTAAATTAACTTTAAATCAAAAGTAAATCAAATAAAATCACATAAAATATGTTATGGATCATTCTCATTTACTTGTTCAGATCCAAATCATCATCCAAGGGCTCATGACACGTAAAGATAGCATGGAAATAGATTTTGACTGAAAAAGAAAGTTTTGGTGCAAAAACTAAATCAAATTCTTTCTAATCAAAAGAACGATTTCTTTCCAATTTCATGAACCCTAATTCACACTAATATATATAGGGATCATGCTCATAATGTAAAAAAAAAGGGATAGATCAAGGCACTAGGGTTTCATAAGTGAAGAAAACTCAAGGAAGGTGAAAAACTTGGATCTAGAATTGTAGCAGCGTTCAGCCAAATTTAATCATCTAATCTTGTTCCTGGGATACATTGGAGTGAGTCTGTATCTAAAAACATGGGTATAACACGTTGTATGACCCCATGCATGAACTCATCTTTTGCATTTTTTTCTGTTAATTGAATTTCAATTCCTAACGTGTTTTGATTGAAACTAATAATATTGATGAGTTCCTGAGATCCCTTAGAGCAGGTATGGATAATCGTTGAGAGCATATCGTGGCCGAAACACATGACACCATGGCTAGGGCTCATGAAAGCTTTGCTTTCGTTTTCGTACTTACACATGTTTACAGGACAAACAAAGGCCTCCATTGAATTCACATGGGTCGTTTTAGTGAACCTGGATCATTCTTTCGTTTGTTCGAATTTATTTTTGCAGGTGCCATGAATGCAGAATAATTCGAAGGATAAATCACAGGTAAAATTTAATGACGATGATGAATAGTCCCTTGAACTCCTGGACCATTCCGCGGCTGCGTTTGGTTCGTTGGTCAATATTCCAACGTCCTCTCTCCTATTATCATTGGTTGTCACGCATCCAAGGGGCCCAGCATTTTGAATTTACATTTGAATGTTGATTATTATATTTATTGTTTTTTTGTTAAATCTCTAACAACGTGAATTCCCAGCGCAGGTGGTTAACGTGTGAAGTGTGTGATCCAAAGGACCTGGGTTCGATCCCAGAGTCCTACAATTTGTTTTTATCACTTCTTTTTATTTCTTGCCTACATATCCAATGCACGCGACCAGCGCAAGCCCACGATGCACCTTCTGCATATCACCAGTAGATCTCCAGCGAACTCATATCAGAAGGACCAAAACGCTCGTCCACCGTGGTCCCTCACAGATCTTCCATACAGGATCAAGCGTTACACTTTGGGCCTCCTCACCTTGTGGGCCTAATCTTTTTTGGATTCACACAGTTCCTTTCAGAATGCACCCCCCAGGCCCATTTGTTTTCTTGGTTATGTCTCTTTGATTTTATTTCTTTTGATTTTTTCTTTTTACTAACACTTATTTAAATTACTTTTTAATTAAAATCAATCATTAAAAAATACAAAAAAATAGATTTAGGTTTTTATTAGTTTAATAACTCTAATTGACTTAGTAATTAGGTTAATTAGCACACCTAATATAATTAGGTGATTAATTAGGATAACTAACTTAGGAAATTAGGATTAACATTTTTATTTTATTTTCTTAATTAATTAGTTAATTTTAATTTAGTAATTATATTTTAACTAATTTAATTTCAATTTAGTAATTAACTTAGGACTGGAATTAATTAATTAAGTTAGTAAACTTAGTTTTATTCTCACATGTTTTTCAAAGACTAATTTCTCTTCGCGATTCTCTTCTCACCTCAAACTCTGTGAATGTCGCATGCTATTTTTATCGCTTTATTTTAAATATTAGAAGGTGTATAGGTCGCAATTATTTTTTTTGATGTAATAGGTAATTAGGTTTTTACTTTTCCGCACTTTACTTTCCGCACCTTATAACTGCGTTGATATTTTTCTGACTTTTAAACTGCGTGGTTAGTAATTTAGGGAGTGACAAGATAAGTAATTGAATGTAGCTCACCTAGTTTAAATCTTACTCACGTGATTGCGCACACACTCACCTTTAGGGTAGCCCCTCTTCCGTTGCCTTTCGGATAGTAGTCAAGTCCCTCGAGCGTAGGGATGCCTTAGCCTATGCTGCCTTCGATTCAAAATCACCATGTCCCTTCGATTTAAAGATCATAGTCCCTTCGATGTCTCTTTCAGTATAAGTGATCTTGTCCCTCGATTAAATGGTTATAGTCCCTTCGATGGCTAAGGTATCCTTACTGGTTGCCTTTATGACTATTCATATCTCATAGAACTTCCTACCCTATTTATGGTATGGATAGCCCCTATGATGATTCGATGACCCGCACATCCAATGTATAGGACTACCTACCCTTATATGGTATGGATAGTACTATTGCTCAAGGAAAGTCTGTAGAATAGGAAAGAGCTTACGAACTTAGGGTAGGAACTCTTAAGTGCTTGCTCACAACAATTCAACAAATGCTTTTCACACCCCGTTTTCTAACGTTTTCTTTTTAGACATTTTCAAAATCAAAGTGTTTTTCTAAACACACACTACACTTTCAAACAAATTAAACAAAACAAGTGAGCTAAGCAAATTAAGATCCCATGGATAGCCATGGATACAAAGGGTGCTTACAGCTTCCCTTTGTATAACCTACCCCCCGAACTCAATCTCTTTTCAAAGAAGGTCTTTCCTGTTCTTTTATACCTTTCCTAATTGGATAAAATAAATGTCGGTGGCGACTCTTGCTCAACGCAACATTTGTTTGCGAATAAAATAAAAGTCAGTTCTCCCACCGAGTTACACCCATTAACTGTAGGCTAAGGATTTTTACCCTTAAGTTTTCTAGCCATTAAGTTAACCTTTAGGGCCCGTTTGGTGCGCAGGATAACAGACAGAATAGGATATTTGTATCATATCCTATCTCAATCCAGTGTTTGTTGACACAACAGGATATGATAAGTTAATCTTGAAACTTATCCTATCCTGCCTCACTAGTTCAAATTGTTATCCTGAATCTGAGCTGGGTTAGAATCCGGCAGGATAGGATAAGAAAATGATTTACTAATTTACCCCTATAAAATATATTTTAAAATAAAAAATTAAATATGACAAAATATAAATAAAATTTAATTTGATATTAAAATAAAAATATTAATAAAATTTTTTAAAAAATATGTAGGATTGTCATAAGGATAATTTTTTAACTTAATAAAATATAAAAAATTAGAATTTTTAAAAATAAAATAATTATTAAAATTTTAAAAATATGAATACTAATTTTATTTTTTATCATATTAAATATATGTTCTTGCAAGAGTAATTTTGTCATTTATATATATATATATATATATATATATATATATATATATATATATATATATATATATATATATATATATATATAGTTTATCTAATATATACACTAGAATTCATGATCTTTTTCAAGACAAATTGAAATTATTTACTCGATAGTATTAATGAGTTTTTTTTAATTATAGAAAATTATCATTTTTATTACCTATTTATAAATTTTAAAATATTTCACAAAATAATTTTAAAAATATATAATTGTTTTACAAGGGTATATATATATATATTATTCAGTATCATGTGTGAACCAAACACATGATAGGATAAGTCTTATCCTGTCTGTATCATATCCTATCCTTATCCTGCTTGATATCCTATCTTGTTCCTATCGTATCCTCCGCACCAAACAGGCCCTTAAGGTTTAGGTTTACCTTTTGTCATCAAACATTGAATTTTTTCGCGATTCTCTTCTCGTCTCATATCCCATTGATTGTCGCATGCAGCTTTTATTTATTTATTTAATTTCTGTTATTTAAATTTTACAAATCATATATAGGTCACAAAAAATTTTCTTGTAATAGTAATTAGGGTTTATATTTCTGCCTTTTATTTTCCGCCTTTCCCCCGGTTTTTGGTTTATAATTCCGCCTCCCCGAAGCCTTGTAATAGCGTAGGAACTTTTATTTCTGCCTTTATTTTATATTAATTGTGTGGTTAGTAAAGTAGGGAGTGGTAAATTTTAAACTGAATTTAGCTCGCCTAATACAAATAAAAATATCTGAATTGAATTCACATGGTTGTGCACCCACACACCTTTTAGGTAATTTCTCCTACGCTGCCTTTCGATAAAAATAGCCAAGTCCCTCGAATGTAGGGATACCTTAGCTTGCTGCCTACGAATAAAATCATCATCAAAAGATCATAGTTCCTTCGAGTCGCCTATGATTAAAAATGATTATGTCCCTCGATGTTGCCTCGAATAAAATGATGATCATACCTTCGAATGCTAAGGTATCCTTACTGGTTGCCTACAATGACTATTCACATCCTTTCCTAAGACTTCCTACCTCCCTTATGGTAGGGATAGCCTTATGGCAAACGATGATTCTCGATGACCCGATACATCCGATGAAAAGACTATCTGCCTAACAATTGGTATGGATATCCCTTTCAAACGAAATACTTAAAGAACAAGAAAGAAGAACTTATGGTAGGTAGCTTTTAACTGCTTGCTCATAATCAATTCAAAATTCAAAATGCTTTTCATACACCTCTTTTCAAATTACTTTCAAAAAGGATACACTTTTTTATAAGTTAAAGTCCTTATTCAAAATCTTTTGTAAACACACAATACACTTTCATTCAAACAATTCAAACAAAAAAGTGAGCTAAGCAATTAAGAGGCCATGGATAACCATGGATACAAAGGGTGTTTATACTTTCCCTTTGTATAACCTACCCACCGAACTCAAAATCTTTCAAAGGTCTTTTCTGTTCTTTTTGCCTTTCCAAATTGGATAAATAAAAGTCGGTGGCGACTCTTACTATCCGCAACATTTCAAAAAAGTCAGTTCTCCTACCGTACCATAGAACTGGCGACTCTGCTGGGGATCACTTAAAAGAGGGGTTACCTTAAAGTTTAGGATTCACTTTAAATGTTTTCAATTGTTTGTCTTGTTTGCTTTATTTTAAGGGTACTGTTTGGGAATGTTCTTGTGTGAAAGATTCTAACCCGAATCTCGAGATTCCTTAGGTATGTGGCAATAGACCAAGGAGACTGTACGGCTCGTCTCGATATGGTTGATCTGGTGGCCACCGTTAGTGCGACGCTTTGGTTTATTCTGATGGCCCTTGAACCTGATCGAGGAGACATTAGGCTACCATGTAGTGTCATCAAGCACTAATTTGCCCTTGGAACCCTAGTTGAACTTGACTTTGGCCTATTAAGAAGTAGCGTGATGGATGGCTTTGGATTCTTGACCGAAGTTGGTTGATACTCGAAGCTATCCTCATTGAGATCAATCTTTCAAGATGTTTTCGGTCAGCCACCCGAGCGTTGACTGAGATAATGCTTTCGAGAACGATCAGTGATATGAGATTCCCTAGAACCCGATTACTATTGTAGGACAGGTTGAACCAACTAAACTTTAGTGGGGAGGGTACTTACCTACGGACTCCATGCAAGCCTTTAAACCTAAGGACACTTGTGTGACTTGCTTGTATGTGTTACTAACCCTTTGATTTCCTTGCAGGTTTTGTTTGTAGGACTTATTCGCCTTTCTTACCTTATGTTTTGCCTGATGCATTACATTCGCATGACATCATGACATCATAACATAGCATATTAACTAACCCTTTCAAGGATCTTAGGAATTTAGGGCGCACAATTTCAGGTGCCATTATCAAGGGGCACGAGGATTTATTTTCCTCTGGCCATATGTCTTCCAATTCGGAGACACAGTTCCTATCAAGGGGAAAGAGGATTTATTTTCCTCTAGCCAATGCAGAAGTACAGGTATCCCGAATCAGAGGCTATGACCCACTGGATATGGTGAGCTTGATTCATATAGAAGAACATCCAAGAATCAGAGTTCTTCAAACGAAGATTCGACCAAATCAGTTTTCAATTTTGCTAACTAAATTCCTTAAAGATTGAAAACATTTGCATTCGCATTCATAACATTGCATAACAGGTTTCCACCACAGGTTTCTCACCCTCACCCGCTGTTTATTTCAGCACAAATGGATCTCGAGCAATTAGTAAAAGACCTTCAGGATCAGAATGCCCAATTCCAAGCTTTGATTCTGAACTTGTCCACGGGGCAAGACGAGCTGAAAACCCTCTTGACCAAGAAAGAGAAAAAGCTAAGAAGATCTGTGGGTGTCCTTAACATGGGGAGATGATTCTGAGGTCCACTTAAGAAAGCTGAAGAAGTCAAAGTTTCTTAAGAGGACGACACTGAACAAAATGACGACGCTAGTATCAAAACTGATGCAAAAAGTAACCACGATTCTTTCAAGCACTCTGAAGAAGAATAGAACTACTACTATGAGGACGAACATCGTGACGAAAAATATAAGTTGCTGGAAGAACGCATGAAAGCTATGGAGATTCAGAAGGTGTTTGGGTTGGATTTTGAGGAACTAGGACCCATCTCAGGGGTGGTCATCCCTCTGAAATTCAAGACTCCGACCTTTGCTAAATCTGATGGAGTCTCTTGTCCTAAACTGCACTTGAAGTCTTATGTTAGGAAGATTTAGCCTCATACTGCTGATAAGAAGTTGTGGATCCAATTTTTCCAAGAGAGCTTGTCTGGAACCTAACTCGAGTGGTACTATCAACTGGAGGGTGCCAACATTCATACTTGGGAAGACTTGGTTGTTGCTTTCTATAAGAAATACCAATACAATGATGATCTTGCACCGACTCGCATGCAACTACAAGGCATGAATATGGAGACGAAAGAAAGTTTCAAGGAATATGCTCAGAAATGGAGCGACTTGGCTGACAGAGTTCAACCCCCTTTGGCGGATAGAGAATTGGTGGATATGTTCATGAGTACACTGACCGGTCCTTTCTAAAGCCATCTACTTGGGAGCTCTTCATCTGGTTTCACCAACCTCATACTGATTAGGGAACATGTTAAGAGTGACATCCGAAGTGGAAAGATTCTAGTGACCTCAACTTCTAGTGCCACAAAAAATCCATACAATGGGAGGAATGAATCCAACACTGTTGGGGCAATCCGGGTCACTAATTAAGCGATGGTACAACAACAAGGAAACCAATGTAAATAAGGCGAATCCAAAAGACAGTTTATAAAGATCAACATGTCCTTGACTCAAGCGCTGCAACACGTGTTGGAAGCAGAGCTACTTACTGTCATACTCCAAAACTTACCCGATACGATTCACATCTATTAATTTATTGAGGGTATTAAAATTAGGAGTTATGGGGTCTAACATTTGTATTGTTAAACCCAATCTCTTATAAAAAAACCTTCTAATTGAATATGGGGGTGTATTTTAGAGGAATTCTTTTGAGCCCAATTTGAGCCCATTTAGAGTTTTGCTTGAGATCCTTTAAGTTCTTAACTAAGTATTAGTCTTTATTAATTTATTTATTTATTTAAAATTTATTAAGTTAATTATTTTGTTTTAGTTAATTAGAGTTATTAGTTAACCAATTATTAAATTAAGTAATATTATTCATTATGGTATAAGTTATAGTATTCTTATTTTAAATTATGGTTATTAGGTCATTATTATTATTATTCTAATCAATAGAAACTTATATAATAAAAAATACTCTTTTTATCTAGTAATTAGGTTTTTAAATAACAAGTTGATCCATCTCTTTGTTAATTTATATTTAGTTATTTAAATAATTATTATTATTAATTATTATTTATTAATTATTATTTTTGTTAATTATTATTTTTGTTAATTATTATTATTATTTTTTGAGAATGTTGACCGAAGTCAACTAGGGCAAAGCCCTGTTCATCTTCTTCTTCTTCCAGTTGCGGCCACCATCACTATCTCACAAACTCTAATTTGTAGAATTCAAGCCCAAGTCCATAAAGATCAAAACAAAATACACACAAAATGAGATATTTTATTTAGTTATGAATCATTACAACAAATCAAAATTTTTAAACGAAAAATCAAATCAAAACCTAAGACTAAAACAAATCTCTAATTAAATCAAATATATTATAATCAATTACAAAGCAAATCTAATTTATAAAAATCAAATAAAAGATTGAATCACATCAAACAGAATCAAATTCAATTTTATTAATAAATCAAATATATTACAATCAAATCTAATTTACAACAAATTGAATCATTCCTAATATGAATTAACCCTAAGGCTATAAATAAGAAACCTAAGTCTACATAAAAGGGGATGAAGAAGGAACCCTAATCTAAAAGACGGAGAAAGAGAGATCGGAGAAGGGTGTTGAAGCGCGAAGCCTTCAACCTTGCACCGACACCTACAAGCAAAAAAGAAGAGGATTAATAAGGAGATTGGAGCTTACACGATCCAGAATTCAAGATAAAAGGTAACCCGAGACACTTAGCTTAGGTTTTTATGTCGAATGCATGTGTGCTTTGATGTTGGTTTCTGGAAATTTAGGGTTAGGGTTATTCAACTTAGGGTTAGATTAACACCCCCTGGATTAATATTAAACAAAAAAATACACCTCATGCGTTCTAGTCAAAAGAAAGAATAATTAATTGTTTTAAATTACATGATTAATTTTAAATAATTGTTATTTGGTTCGATTATATTTAATAGTCGAGCTGATTAATAACATTTCTTCAGATCAAAAATATTCAAATTGATATTAATAACTGGATATAATTTTATATGCACACTGAAGCAACTGGAAAACTCATCGAAACAAATACAATGAAGTCGCCATCGAACATATTTTTATCCTATGCTAAGGAATGGAAAATATCGAAGAAAACCAAATAACAAACACATGTCTTAGAGAAAGGGTAAGGGTGTCTGTTACGTGAGGGGAAGGTATTAGCACCCCTCACGTCTGTGGTACTCCACAGGATCCATTCTTGCTAATTTTCTAATCTAAGGGTGTGTGTGTGTATCATGCTATGTGTTAAGGGAAACATGCAATGGAAAATATACAAGATAACATGAAACATGCAAATAACAGGCAGACAATATAAGTAAAAAGTCAAACAAAACAACAACAAAAAAAGAAAAGTTCGAACAAAATAAAGAAAAAGAGAAAAGTCCGCTCGCTAGGGTGTTCGTACGCTGTGCCTACGTACCTCCAACGTGCAATGGAGAAATCAGAGCGCCGTAGTTCGGCCCAAAAGTTTCTGTTTCTATCTCGATCCGCGTCTCCTAGAGAAACGGAACCGAGCACCCTAAGGGAGCATGCAAACAAGGAGCATCACAAAGATCCTAGCAAACATGGCATGTGAACAGGCATCACAAATAAGAACAGGCGAACGGGCACCGCAAAGATATCATACGAACATGCATCGCAGATAGAAAGACAAACATGTAACAGGCATACACGAATGTGAGTGTGTGAACAGGCATCACAAGTGAGATCATACTAACAGGCATAGCAGATAAAAAGATAGTGAACAAGCATCACAACCATATCGCATACAATCGAGCTCCGCTCGAGAAACAAACAAAACTACCGAAGTAGTAATCAAATGCAAAATGCAGCACACAAACGAGCTCAGATCATAAAGCAAACAAACTACCGAAGTAGTGACCTGGGGACAGGGGAAGTGCTTTAGCTAACAGTGAAAGCCACCCGAAGCTACTATCAACGGGGAAAGCCACCCGAGATAGATACACTATAGACTCTTAGCTAACAGGGAAAGCCACCCGAAGCTACTATCAACGGGGAAAGCCACCCAAGATAAACAAACCATAGACTGTTAGCTAACGGGGAAAGCCACCCGAAGCTACTGTCAATGGGGAAAGCCACCCGAGACAGGGACACCACAGACTGTTAGCTAACGGGGAAAGCCACCCGAAGCTATTGTCAACGGGGAAAGCCACCCGAGACAGGGACACCACAGACTGTTAGCTAACGGGGAAAGCCACCCGAAGCTATTGTCAACGGGGAAAGCCACCCGAGACAGGCTGAAAGTAAAAAGAAAGAAGCAAGGAATAGTAAACAAACAAAAATAGAGCCTCTTTCGAGGGCTTGGCCAGATGAATGTCTAGGTCCTACTTCTCATGGCAAATATGATGTTGCATGCCTAACCTACTTCTCATGGCAGGAGTCCATCATAATCGTCAAAGCGTTGCGGTGTGAAAATAAATCACAACCGCTATGTGGTGCGTATCAAACACAACCACACAAGCAACCTGCAAGAAATACAATCCAGACATCGCAAGAATATACATCTCAGCGAATGAGAGATCAGGTGAATCGCATCGGGAATAAGTTCGTGTCCCACAAATAAAGTGGAACACGACACAAGTCAACCGCACCGGAAGCGAATTCGTGTCCCACAAATAAAGTGGAACACGGAGCAATCGAAGGCTCTCTTGAAGTACCTCGCACATCTCAGCAAACAAATCAGTAGTAACAAGGAAGCACGCTATAGAAAATACTAGCAATTAAGTTCTAACTAAATTCTAAAACAAAATCTAACAAGGATATTGTTTTTTATGACATTTTTATCAAAGAATCAGAATAAAACTATGTAACAAAGCATCAAATTCTAACAAGAAAATATTACATGTTTTTGTTCTTTTTATCAACCAAAATTAATAAAACTCAATGATTTTATATTCTCTTATCATGTCAACATCTAACAAAAATGTCAATGATTTTATATTTTGTTACACTAAAAAAACTTGAAACAAAATAGTAAAAAAAAAACAAATCTAAAGTAGAAAATTATATACACAGGGAGGTGAAAAGCTGAAAACAGTGGTACAGACAGCATTTGGGCGCTAAGGCCCATCCAGAGTTGGCCCAAGGACTTATTATTCTATCATAAAGAGAGGTGCGTGGGCTACAGGGGTGTATGGAGTAGCAATTTGTGTGGTAAGGCCCAAGGGTTTGATCCAATATCAGATTAACATTAATTGAAAGCCTTTTTCTAATAGGATTTTATTAACATTTTCAATTAATATCACTAACACTCGAATCATTCTATTAATGCTAATCAAACTACCAATTAAACACTAATGATATAACCATTAATGAAATATTGAAAGAGGAATTAGGGAAAAATCAGATGCGGCTATTCACCTCTTCTCTTCTTCTTGCGAGCGGCGGTGGCCGGAGAACCTCACTCTCTCCGTCGTGCAACTTGCATCGGTCAGAGAACTCCGATTTGGCTCCGTCCCGATCCTTCAACCTCTCGTCCGTCTCTGTCTTTCCGATTACGGACTCTCTCGCTCGCTCTCTCGATCTCTCTTCCATCTCTCTCTGATACTCTAAGTTCGAGCATCGACTCATTCTGAATCAAGCTCCCATCTAATGAAGATTGACGATGATGATGATGAAGCGTCGTTGTTGTTGTCGCGTTCTTGTTTATTGCAGAAGCGTTGGCGAATTTTGAAGATGAGAAGATGAAGGTTGAGCGTCGAGGTTCTTTGGTGATTTGCAGATGAAGATGAAGCTTGCACGTTGCTATGGATCATGGTGATGAACAAGTGTTCGATACGTTGCGTGAAATTGTTTCCGCAGTGTTGTTGCGAGAGGCGTTATTGTTGATGTGCATTCGGATAAATGGAGATGATGAACAACGATGGTGATGATGACTATGCAATTGTCGATTCTGCAGTGGAGCGAGTACGAAGATTTGAAGATTGATGGAGGATGTGAGAAGTGAGATTGAAGATTGTTGGAGAAGGTTCGGTTGTGGTGATTATCGGTTACAGGTTTCTGTTGAATGAATCAGAGAGATTGGGAAAGAGAGATGAAGATTTAGAGATTGTTACGGTATCCTGAATTGTGATGATTGAATCGCCGAGAGAGTGTGAAGAGAAGGTTCAAGATGATGAAGATGATGAGGTGGGATTGAAGATTCAGCATGAAAGTTTGTTACATTTCGGTTACCGGTTCGTTCTCGGTTTTCTTCTTTTTCTATTCTGTTATTGAGTCTGTTATGAACCTCCTTTCCTTTGTGAATGCTGTTAGCTTTTTATTCGAACCGACATCGGTTTGGTTTATTTCCTTTGGCTGCAGTATGGTTTTGGTCAAGGTTTGAGTGTTCTTATTGAACCAGTTTTATGCAGGCGCAGGACTGGTTTATTGGATGAAGCAAAAATGGTTTGATGTACATGAGTACATGGCTCTTTTTCCCACTGTAGGTTTTGGTTCTATTGATGTAGGAAGATGAACTTTTTTGATGGAGCATGAAGGGCAAATCCCTTTTTTTAATGATTTTTGTAACTGGTTTAGTGGGCTTTTTGGTGTATTTGAATTTTTTTTTGTAATGACTTTTGTAAAAATGGATTTGTAATGGGCTTGAATGATGTAATGGACATGGATGTATGGATTTTATAATGAATGATACAAACCTTCATGAACTTGTAATGAACCTTAAAAGAAACTTGTAATGAATCAAGATAGCAATTTGAATGAACTTTGCAAATGGAGATTCATCTTGAATATTGGACATAATTGAAACTCGAATTTTAAATGGACTCTCAATTCGAATTTCAATCTCCTTCGTAAACCAATGACACATGGAATGAATGAAAATTGAATGAATCTAACTTTTCTTCTCAACTCAAATTCAAATCTACTTGCAAAACCAACAACAAATAATAGAGATCACAATGAGTCTATCATCATCATCCCTCGCATCATGACTTAATCTTCGTAACTCGGAGCATAAACCTTTTGACTTAACAATCTCAAAACAATAGAAACTCTTTATTATTTTCTCAATTGTTGAACGAAGAAATAAACGTCGTCGATAACTTATGGCACGAAGAAAGAGGGCAAATTTTGGGGTGCAACAGCTGCCCCTATTCAAACTTCTTGAACCTGACGAGCGAGAAACGAAAGTTTTGAACCGTCGAGGTGGAATGAGATTGAAAACCAGAATGAACTCAAAATTTTGCGCTCTTGATCAATAGAAGATTCCAACTTGCAATAAGAAGGAATGTACCACCCCACAAGCGGGGAGAAAAAACTTCAATTGATCTGGATAATTAAATATGCTCCAACTTGTGATAAGAAGGAACGGGCACCCACAGGCAGGGGAAATACTTCAAATGATCTGGTTAACAAGAGAAGGAACATCTCGACTGATCTGAGTATCAGACGTAGCAGATGTCTCCGAACTTGCATCGCGATAGATGTCTTAAGTCGATCTGGGAATCGAGGGAGATACATCGGTTGATCTGGACATCAACGGGTAATAAGTATCTCTGATCTAGGAATCATGATCTGGGAATCTGGGCAGACATCTCTTCTGATGCAATTAACTCATCAAGTAGATATTCCTACTAATTTGGGAATTAGCGGCTAGCTCCTTCGTAAGACCACGGGGATCCGGAGGCGGCTCCTTCAACTGAACTGGATATCAGGATAGGAACAATATCTCTTCCGAACTGTGTACGCCAGGGAAAGAATGCCTTTAAACTGATCTGGATATGATGCCAAAAAATAAGTAGGACAATCTTCATCTGAAAGACAAAGTCGATCAGGTAGACATCTCCATCTGATCTAATGATATAAGTGGCTTGCTCCTTCGGAAGATCGACAGAGATCCGGAGGCGGTTCCTTCAACTAATATGAATCTGAATATTAGGATAGGAACAGATATCTCTTCCAAACTGTGTACGCCGGGTAAAGAAAGCGTCTTCAACTGATGGTTAGGCATCAGGACTGGGCAAACGAGTTTCTTCTTCTGAACGAACTAAATCGTCAGGGAGTAGATATTTCCAACTGATCTGATGTATTAGAGGGCTTGCTCCTTCGGAAGATCTTGGGAGATCCGGAGGCGGTTCCTTCAACTGAGCTGGATATCAGGATAGGAACAAATATCTTCCACCGATCTGGGGACATCGGGAATAGGAATGTCTTTGAACTGATCTGAGCTGCGCCAGAAAATAAGTAGAACAATCCTCTTATGATTCAAAATATCATGATAAGCGCCTGTAATGACTAGGCGGATATTGCTCTCTGGGGAGCATTTGAATCTGGATAACTTTCCTGCAGAAAGAAACAGATATGATATGATTTATGCATGATGCATGTATGAATGTATATGGAATAGCGCTCCCGAGATTGAAGACGCTATACGCTTAGAGAATGCAATGCGAATGATGCATGATTCGAACGTTACTTAGGGAGACAACGGAGGAGCACTGAATTGCTGAAGCATTCTTGGAGAGAGTATAGAACTCTGCGGGGAGGACAAGATGAGTGACCAGAAGTCACAAACTGCGAGCTGACAAAGATGGATCAGAAATCTGCTGGAGATGATCAAATTTGGATGCGAGCTCTGGTTGGGGAATAAATCCTGCTTGGGGATATGAACATTCCGATTAACTGCTTGGGTAATACCCTGGAAACTTCACAGGAGAAGAAAATTTTTTACACTCTGGGGATGTGGAGATAAAGGCAAGTCATGGGGACGACCCTGATAAGGAGTGACCAACTTGCTCGTGTAGAATGCGTTCAGCTGGGGAAATCCTTGACAGACACAGATTCTGCTAAGGATGCATGTGAATCTCTGTTGTGGAAAGACTCAGTGGGGAAGGTGAATACTTCTGCATAATGATCCACTGAGGAGATAAGAGATCCGTTGGGGATAAGGAACTCGGCATAAGAACTTCTTGTTAAGAAAACTCCACTGGGGAATAAGATGACCCTCCTGGGGAAAACATGTCAATCTGTTGGAGAGAAAAACACTCTACTAGGGAAAATGAGGAACTCGGGCAAGGAACCTCATTAAGAGCCCGCTGGAGAATCGGATACCATTCAATCATGATTCAACTGGGGAGAAGACATTCCACCGGGGAATAGGGCTTCTGAAGCACGGAGATTGCATTGAGATGTGCTTTGTTGAGGAGATGAGAATCTTGGAACAAAGAAAACCTCATCTGGATGCGCTCAACTGGGGAATGATGATCTCTTACTTGGCTAGATCTGCCAACGCGCTGGCATGATGCGCTCAAAAGGATGTACCTGCGAGATAAACAGATGAAAATACCCCAGGATATAGCATGACATCTTCACGGGATCTCCTCACATAGCAGAGAACAGTAATGCTCACCCACAATGGGCAAATGCAAGAGCAAACCGATTGTCAAACAACTGAGTTTTGAAACTTTCCATACAGGTGTTGGATTTGAAGAGTTGACAGACAAGTAGTGATTAGAACACCAAACAAGTATTGGCCGGAGTATCAAACAGGCATTGGTTCTCCAAGAGAATGCCACCAGGAATTATGCTTAAGGGGTCAAGCAAGTGTTGACTTCACAGGGACCAAACAGGCATTGGATTTCATAGTGTTTCTGCATATTCGTATTAATTGTAAAGAATGCCAACAATTATTGGACTTTCAGCTTCTAACTGCTGAGGATGACGACCCTGACGGTTCTCAAGTTCATAAGTTGTTTAGCTCACACCTGAACTTTAAACTGAATACCTCCTGATGAGGAAAGAATGCCATTGAATATTTCCACTACGCCTAACAAGACCTTAGACAGAACTTTTTTGGCTTTAGATAGCGCTTTAAAGCGCTGTCTATTCCAGCGCTGCTGTAGGTAAAGACAGCGCTTTTTTTCACCCTGAAAGCGCTGCTAAAGGCCCCATTTAGCCAGCACTTTTACCAAAAAAGCGCTGCTAAAGTCCCCCTTTAGACAGCGCTTTTTTGAAAAGCGCTGCTAAAGGTCCCCTTTAGACAGCGTTTTTTTATAAAAAGCGCTGCTAAAGGACCTCTTTAGACAGCGCTTTTCTGAAACAATTTTTAAGAAAAAACCTCTTAAAAGCGCTGCTAAAGGCCACCTTTAGACAGCGCTTTTCCTAAAAGCGCTGTCTAAAGTCCCCTTTAGCCAGCACTTTTTTCTTAAAAGCGCTGCTAAAGGCCCTCTTTAGGCAGCATTTTTTTGAACAAAATTTTTAAAGAGCTTTTAGGCAGCGCTTCTATTTTAAAGCGCTGTCTAATGTCCAAGAAAGTTTTAAATGGATTTTTTAAAAAAACACTTGCCCCAGGTTTTCACCACATTTTGCACCTGTATATACCATTACAAATCCAACACCATATAAGCATAAACAAAAAAACTCTATTTTTCAAAGCTAATAAACAACAACAAAATTACTAATAAACATATACTAACAAAATTACTAATAAACATATACTAATAAACAAAATTACTAATAAACATATACTAAGAAACAAAATTACTAATAAACATATACTAATATACATAAACATATACTAATAAACAACAACAAAATTACATCCAATTCAATGAAAACAATTGCATCATCTAAAACGTTGTTATTTTTTACACAAATCAAAAGGATGCTAAATATGTATTTTTTCTTCTTGCCAGCAACTGTAACCTTTTTACCCTTCAATGTCCTGCAATTGCATCAAACCATTACAATCACAAAACAAAATAAAAGAAAACCAAAAACAAAATAATATAAATTAAGGTGGAAAACATTCTACATTAGTGTCCATAAAACCATTCTACATTTGCCACGAATGTATTTCAAACGGCCTACTTATCACTAAATAATCTATGTAGATAAATCAAATATGTCATCCAATATAGGACCTGATATTATTGTGATTGAAGCCAAATTAAGTAAAACTACCTGGAAATATCTTCTGAAGGTAGAACAAAATTGAAATGTCGTATTCATTGTAATCAAAGCACAATCTCTGAATAGTAAGGGCTGAAAACACTGCATAATCAGAAGATAAGATGAATACAAAAACAACAAATAACATAATTTCTTTTTAAAAACAACAAAATTGCAACATGCACTTGGCTATACTCATAATTCTCATCAATTATAGTAAGATTTCAATATACCTATATAACTTTCAACTCAATCATGAATTGACACCAATCCTCCTTAAGTTCATCCAACTGAGATTTTGAGTAACTAGCACACTTGAATTCATCAAAGTACTACAAAATAATATAACATGGTATGTTTAAGTTAAAACTATTTAATTATATGAGAAATATGTGTTAAATATTAAAATAACTCTTAAGTTAGAAATCCATACCTTGTACGGAATCTCTATTTGATTCAAAAGAAGAATTTCTTTCATAAACCGCAACATGTAAAAACCGCAATCTACTTCATTACGCTGCATAGGACACTACACATGGAAAGAAAATATGGATAAGGCCTAAGTTTTATCACGTATCATCACTATTTATATAATCAAAATTGTGATAATTAATTAATATACCTCCACTTGAATCCATGAGATGTTGTTGGCTTTACTCTTTGGTACTTGATTTCCTCTTTGTGATCGAAAAACTTATATAACGCTAATAAAACATAAACGCATAATTTAGAACAATTCACATAAATAAATAAATATACACACGAATATTTAGAACAATCTCACTTACGTATCCACCAACTTCTTCATATCTTCGTATGTACTTGGATCATTGTGTAAGGAATCCAGAAAATATACAACTTCTCTGATAGGATTAATCGCGACCAACAACCAATGTCCACTGTAAGGCAATGACAACATACGAAAAACAACGCGAAAACAATCACCAATCTCATACAAGTCAAACATGAAACAACGCAAGCATAAGAAACACATGAAACATATTAATTTCTCGACACAATTTCAAGTTCATGAATCAATTATCCATCACCAAAGCAACTCATAACTCATGGGTTCAAGAATCGACAATTAAGCACCATAGCATCAATTATTATCAACCATTGCAACAATTAAGCATCAACAAACATGTTATGAACAAAAGAATTATCAACAACAAGCATTACACCATGTATTCATGAACAAGCTTATTCAACAAAAATTATCAATAACGTTATAATAGATGAATTTAGAATTAAAGTCTAACCCGTGGCCGGTATTAAACGGTAAAAAGAACAACTTTTCTGAATTTATGCTGGCCATAAAACGGTTGAGTACATACGCCATGACTTCATCCGGTTTAGATATGATTAACCCGAAGTTGGCCTTGAAGGGAGCTAAGAAAGCGAATCTTTGCCTCAATTCACTCGGGTGCATCAATTTTTCATACAAAAACCTTAAATAAAAGACCTCATTAACATTTGAAATGAGTAAATGAATTGTTCATTTAATTAAACAAATTAGATCAGATATACCTTATGTATGTATTAATAACACCGAGGCCTAATTGCGTATGTTCAAAAATTTGTTCAAAATCCTCCATACCAATTGCTTCTTCATAAACAACACCAAACATATCTTCCTCTAGAGTTACAAGACGGGTGTTTCCTTGTGGAATATCAGAGATTTCTAAAAATGTCAAAAGGCACGACCTAAACTTATTGGGAGTAGGTTTTTTCTTAGCTGCGGTCTTCTTAGCAACAACCGAAGCAGGCTTCTTACCCCTACTGACGTCTTCAATCTCTTTAGCATGCATCTAAAGATCATATAATTAGTTAGGTGAAATATAAGATCACGAATTAACATTTTTCATGCATAAATATCATATAATTGTGATGTGCCTCTTTTATTGATGCAACTGACTCGATTTTCCGCGGAGGCTCCTTGTCTTTTGCTTTGGATTTTGTTGGAGTCTAATTAACATAACTATGTAAAAACAAATGTACGTAAAATGCGTGTAAAAACTTTGAATACTCAAAGATTCATATATATATATATATATATATATATATATATATATATATATATATATATATATATATATATATATATATATATATATATATATATATATATATATATATATATGGTTTTAAGCATACCTCATCATCTACACTACTGAGGCTTGACGGCCATGCAACAAACGAACCTATTGCATCTCCCACCAATGTGGCATCCGAAACATCGTCAGGATGCGGTAATAACGCATCCTTCTCTAAAGCAATGTCAACCGATACTTTCAAACAGCCACTAGGGAACGGTCTAGTGTGAAGTAATTCTCCCAAAGTGTTATGCACTTTTCCCTTGCCAACCATCCGATAAGTCGGTGACGATAAGTAGAGTTGGCAAGGTGAAATGCCCTAAAACCAATAATAAATTTCAAATTGTTATTATGTATATATTTCAATTAAATAAATTAAGCTACTTTAATTTCATAATAATATATATAATTACCTCTGGAAGATTCGGTTGAAAATTACAACCGATACTACCTTTGTCACTAGTAGCTTTACAACCTGAAGCTTGCTCTCTTAATTCTTTTTCCCTTTTTAATTCGCGGACTTCAGCTTGTAGTGCTTCCAAGGTCGCCATGACTTCTTTATTGCTAGGAGCCTTCTGTTTTTTCATCTTCAAGGATGTCGGAGTGACTCCAAATCCCTTACCCCTCACCCGACCAGAATAATCAGGAATATCTAATGCGCGGCTAAGTATGCTCCTGCAATCATCGCCTTCATCTGGAGATATAGCCTGAGATAGAGTCTCCTGAAATTCATATGAATATTCAAAATTTGTCTTAATAATATGTTACTAAACTTTTGATTTAATTAAAGAAATAATGCTATACTTACGCATTTTTCAAAAACTTTTTGAACATCTTCTTTGACAACTCCATCCTTTCCCACACGGGCTTCCTTCCACAAAACATGTGGTGGAAGAGATATTTCAGAACTACTCTCCCTTGTTAACTACAAATTAAGCCAAATAATATGATCAAATATAACTCACGATGAACAAGTATAACATTGCAATTTATAGATACTTACAATAGACTGCTCTAAGCGTCCATATCCCATACGCCCTTTTCTGTATGAATACGGAGGACCTGATGCTCTTTGCCGATTTATTTCACTTCTACTCTGAAATTTTGGGTTTTTTCGTTTGGCTTTAAACGTTTCCCATTCTTCAGGTGAAATCAAACTGTTATATCTTTCTGGATACTCTACATCAACAAAATTTTTATCTGCATCCATAAGATATCTCCTAGTTAAAAAAGTCCTAAACCCTCTTAGTAATTTTCCGGCCAATTGGAGACAAATTTTTCTTCTATTGTCCTCCATGTTGTTGAAACTCCTCTACGAAAAATATACACAGTGCGTTAGTACAAGTAATTTAAAGACTTAATCGTCATTAAAAACAAATAACATTACATATGGTACCTGTATCTCAATCCAAAGTTTGTCTTTAGCTTCTTTCAAATTTTCAAGTCTCCAATCATCACAAGTAATTGGAATTGCATTCCTTACGAGTGCACCAATAAAACTTGTAATCTTTGAACCGTTAGGCTCAATTAGTAGGCCACTTTCGCTCCAATGCGCATCTAATAGTATGCCTCGGTCTCTATCACGAATGACTCTCTTCATAAGTGTTATTCCTCGTCTAATTTCCGCTTCCTGAGCATTAATGTTCTCATGATCTCCATCATCAATAGCATCATCATGTGGGTGATCTTCGTTACTAGCCATCTAATTAACCTGTAATAAAGAAAAAAATAATCAATTGACACTCATAAAATTCCATAATCAATTGAATATAAAACATAAACTTATTACATCATAAGATTATACTGTACACAATAATTTATTGATTAACACATTCAGACATACTAGTAACACTCACATAGTTACATTATCAAATATTATCATATCATATAAAATTTGATTAACACATTACTAAAAACACGTGACACATCATATAAATTTATTGAAAATGACATAATATATAAAATTTTATGATATTACCTCTTTCACTAACATCTCTTTCTTTTCTTGGTTGAAATACGAATTACTTGTTTCTTAGCAATGCGGACGTCAGAATTGATCCAAATTCCCTCATTATGATCTTTTCTGATATATGATTCATCCGCTATACTATTCTCATCTTGATCATTCTGTCTAATACTTGACTGATTCTCAACATCAATATCACCTTGATCTACACCGGTATCATCAACCACTTTGTTAGATAAAAGCACTATAGACCATTTCGTACTCGTCGGGTCAGTGACATAGAACACTTGTTTAGCTTGAGATGTTAGAATAAAAGGCTCGTCTTTGTACCCCACCCTGTTAAGATCAACTTGCAGAAATCCTGACTTATCCATTCGTATGCCACTACTATTTACCCACTTGCAACCAAAGATAGGAATCTGAAACTTCTCGTAATCAAACACCCAAATGTGCTCAATAACCCCAAAATATGACAGATTTGCATATTTGGGGTTTAAGTCCTTCATACTTGATATGTGCATTGCTTCAGCTAGCACGGTGACACCACTATTTTGCATAGTACTTTTATCATCTTGTTCTTTGGTATAAAATGTGTGTCCATTTACTGCGTATGCGCTGTGAGAAAACACATGCAAACTTGGACCATATACCAAACATCTCAACCTTTCTGTTATTGAAGCGGGATCTGAAGAGTGCTTTGAATAAATATGATCCTTAAACCATTGTATAAAACTTTGATTGTGCTCTCGTACTATCCAATTTTCATTTCTGTTCTGATTTAACCCTCGAAGTACAGCCTTGTGCATTTCAACATATGGCTCAACCTCACTGTCATTGTGCAGAACATACAAATGCACTTGCTCCCGTTCATCCCTTGATATTGTCACAATTTTATTTCCAATTAATTTTTTTCCTTCCTTTTTTTCAAAAATATGTTTTGGGGAACCCAACGGATTAAACATTGGACAAATATTCAGTACAAAACTCAACCGCTTCTTCAACAATGTATCGTTCAACAATACAACCCTCTGGGCGACTCCAGTTTTTCACGTACCCTTTTAATATTTTCATATAACGTTCATCAGGGTACATCCATCTCATATAAGCTGGTCCACACAACTGTGTCTCTTTCACAAGATGAACAACTAGATGTACCATTATGTCAAAAAAAGAGGGAGGAAAATATATCTCAAGCTCACACAAGGTAATAAATATTTCTTTTTGCAGTGTTGGTAAGACCTCAGGATCGATCACCTTACTACAGATTGACCTAAAGAAAAAACACAATTTAGTTATGGCGCTTCTTACTTTTTCTGGCAAAATAGAACGTATACCTATTGGTAGGAAATGCTCCATTATAACATGACAATCATGTGTCTTTAAACTCTTCAACTTGAGGTCTTTCATAGACACGAGTCTTCTAATATCTGAAGAGTATCCTTCTGGAACTTTTACTTCACTTAGAAACTTGCACAATATTTTTTTCTCCTTTCTAGATAGAGTAAAAGCAGCAGGTGGTAGATATGTTTGGCTTCCTTTCTTCACTGGTCCCAATTCAGTTCTTATTCCCATCGTTAACATGTCCTCCCTTGCATTAACGCCATCCTTAGACTTTCCTTTTATATTGAGTAACGTACGAATAACACTTTCGAATACATTTTTTTCGATATGCATAACATCGAGAAAATGTCTCACATACAAAGACTTCCAATATGGCAATTCAAAAAAAATCGACCTCTTCTTCCACCCACCTTTGACAACCTTATGTGCAAAAGGCTTGCCAAACTGAGTACTCACATCTTTCACCTTTTCAAAAATTTGATCACCTGTCAATATAGGTGGAGCTCTACGTTGTTCTGCCTCTCCATTGAATGCTTGTCTCCACCCACGGTAGTGATGTTTAGAATGTAAGAATCTACGATGACAGAGAAACACATTCTTCTGACAAAGGTCCAATCGCGTCGTATCGGTTCCATCTTCACAAACAGGACACGCTTTTTGACCTTTAATGCTGTACCCTGATAGATTTCCGTATGCTGGAAAATCATTAATTGTGACAAATAACATCGCCCTCAAATTGAAACTTTCTTTCCTATATCCATCATAAACCTCCACACCGTTCTCCCACAAAATCTTTAAATCTTCGATCAAAGGTGTCAAGTATATGTCTATGTCATTCCCTGGTTGTTTAGGCCCAGAAATTAACATAGATAACATCATGTACTTACGCTTCATACATAGCCATGAGGGTAGGTTATAAATCATAAGAATCACAGGCCATGTGGTATGTGAGATACTTTGAAGACCATGTGGGTTCATTCCATCAGTAGATAATGTCAATAGAAGGTTTCTTGCTTCTTCTCCAAAATCAGGATAATCATCATCAATTTTCGACCACTGTGGTGAATCTGCCGGATGACGATACTTTCCATCAATAATTCTTTCATCTGCATGCCAAGTCAAATGTCTTGCATCGGTTTCACTACGAAACATGCGCCTAAATCTCGGAATTATAGGAAAATACCATAAGACTTTTGCTGGAGACAATTTTTTCTTATATCGAGATAAACCGCATTTAGGGCACTCATTTAACGATGCATATTCGTTTCGAAACAAAACGCAATCATTTGGACAAGCATGTATCTTATCATAGCTCATGCCAATAGAGCACAACATTTTTTTGGCCTCATAGGTTCGATTAGGAAGAACATTATCCTCCGGAAGCATATCTCTCATAAGGGCTAATAACTCTGTGAAACTTTTATCCGACCATCCATTGCCCGCCTATAAGTTGTACAACTTTAATACCACAGACAGTCTTGTGAATTTAGTGCAACCTTTATACAACGGTTTCTCTGCATCGCTTACCAACCTCTCAAACATTTTGGGACAGTCCTTAAGATCTTCTTCAAGTGCTTCTGCAATCTCTTCGAATCGATCACAATCGTATGTATCTGTGTCATTGTCGTCTGGAGCATAGGTCGTCGTATTACTTTTCTCCCCCGGTTCAACATTCTCGTTAATTTCCTCACCATGATATATCCAACACTTATAACTTCGATCAATCCCACGCGTCAGTAAATGCGATTTCAATCCATCTGCGTCAACCCGACCCGCATAACAACAACCCAAACAAGGACATTTCATTCGACTGGAGTCTTCGGCGTGTTCAACAGCAAACTTAACGAATTCCAATACGCCATTCTCGTACTCTTTTGACAATCGATCGGCAGTCATCCATTTTTTATCCATGGAATTACTACTAAATAAGGTAAACAAAAACACTATAATTATTCACGCAGCTATTTAAAAAAAAAACATAAAAAAAACACTCTTGCGACACAAAAAGAATATTAATACAGACTTTGAGAAATATTTCGTAAGATTTAACCGAATTCCGAAAAGCAATTTACCAGACATTTGTATATTGGGGCAGCAACATCATCATGAAAGAAAACCAACTGAAATCCACTCACAACTCACAAATTGGTGCACAAAAGCACGTATCGGCTTAAGTTATATTACCATGAAGAGCATGGTCTCAATCAAGAACAACATTATTCAAGAATCGACAAATTAATTCTCAACACAACTTTCTCATTAAAGAATCAAATAATCAACAATTAAAGTTCCATTAGTTCATGAACTCAACTTCAAATTTCAAGAATCAAGTAGTTTCCATTATCAAGGTTCAATCAATTTATGAACACTACAAATTAATCATCAAAAACAATTATCATCAACAATTATCATCAACAACAATTGTCATCAACAACAAAAGCCAATTCACAAATGAAACTCAAGCTATTACCATCATCAAAAGCCAATGCCTAAAATCTAATACAAAAAGCCAATTCACAAATGAAACTAAAACCAAAGAAACTCAAGCTATTATTCAATCCAAAATCGAAACGTAGAAAACTAATTTCGAAGCAAGCTAAAATCAAACAAATCAAATCCAGACAGCCACCAACAACAACAAATTAAAGCTCAAAAACTCATGTTATTGTTCAATTTTAATTAGAAACATGGAAACTTGAATTAAAAGTAAGCTATACCAAAGAAACTAATGCTATTGTTCAATTTAAATTAAAATATTCACCAAAATTTAATAACTAGGACCATATATGAGTAAGAATGAACAACGGAAATTTATAATCCAAAATCCGAAACAAATAACAAGCAAATGGAGATGACAATAAGGTATAATTACTTACAAAGGAGAGGACAAGAAGCTAGAGCTGCGAGTGTTGCAAATAGAGTGCGGCGCAGAACGAGAGCTGAAATAACAAGCAAAGTTATTATCAACACCAAATTCATAGTGAGCACATGCAAGAACAAGCAAAAAGATTCTTAACACAAAATTCACAGTGAGCAAGTAAATAGATTCTTAACACCAAGTTGACAATGAGAAATTGAAATTCACAAATCGAGCAAATGAAGGAACAAGTAAAAATATATCTCGATTCTTAAGAGACCAAGTATATTATACATACATCTCCTAAGTAACCATTAGTTCTATTCAAGAAACACAAATATTTTGGGAATTCATCAATATGGTTATTATTACTGAAATTGATGCTACTAACAAAACAATGTTGGATGCAAGATTCACTTCTTTTCTTGAAAAAGATAACTCTTTTCTTAGTCCATGGAGTTGGGATCCTAAGGGTGAAACTATTTCTACTTCTACCAAAGAAAAGGAATTTCTTTTCTTTCAACCTGATTCATACTTTAGTTATGAGGTATAACATCAAAAGTTTATGCATAAGTTTTCTAGATAATTTTTATCCAAAATATTATTTTATTGATTATTATTATTATTATTTATAAATTAGTCTTATTAAGTTGTTTTTCCCTTAATCTTAGATCATACTTTCAAGTTTGGTATCCATTTCAACGGCCAGTCCTATTTTTCAGTGAAGCACCAGCTATGTTATAACAATAAAACTCTAGAAAAAACTAACAGTACCAAGACCTTAATCTTCATCAGTTGTTAACCATACTAAACATTAAACCAAATAGAACCAAACAGAAACAAAATTTCCAACATTTCATAACAACATTTTTGCAACACAAACAGTGACAACCTCTTCAAGCATTTTTCAACTAACAGTTTGTGACTATTTCATGAACTAACATAAGCAATGGCACCTCAAAATTTCCAGCATATGCACATCATCAAGTAAGCTCAAACTTCACATTTAAAACCATATTGTCACCAAATGTTCATTGGCAATACTCATGCACAAGTTTAGAACTATAACATTTAATCCCCAATTCAACCAAGACTTTCATGAATACCATTCAAACTAACACTTTAAAACAACTAAGCCAAATGATTTTCAGTATTAACACATCAAGCATGCTTTCAAGCAACAACTCTATTCCAAACATTTTCATGTAACGCATTTTAATCAACTTCAAGAGTCAATCCCTTAATAACATCATTAATCCACCTCAATTATCATTGGATAGCAACATTTAATCAACACTTTCCCAACAACTCAGCAACACCTTAATCTACATTCATATTCAGGCATAACAAGCATTAACAATCACGATTATCAATTTCCAGCATTGTGGCGACATTAAACTCTACAACCATACCATAATATCATCATCAAAACAAAACAAACAACTTCTCTGCTCAGCTTCTCACTCACCTGCCAATCATCTCTTTCACGTTAAAAACAAAACAAATTCTCTGCTCAGCTTCTCATCTTTAACGAACAAACAACAACAACGAAAAATGAAAACCCCATCTCTCTGCTTCTATTCACGGTCTTCACACTCTCATCTCTTTAAACTCAGCTAATAGCTAACAACACAAAAACCTATCCTAATATCAAGAATACCGAAAACTAGAGCAAGCACAAATAACCATGGCCATCACGAAATATACAGCAACAACATCTAGTTCAAGTATACATTATCACGACAAGCATAGCAACATGTTTTGAGAAAGAATACGCTAACAATCACACAATCACACACCTTTTGATTGAAATTTGTTTGATAGTGAGGGGAGAACCGTCAAAACCGTGAACGAAGCGGTGAAACCGTCGAAGGGGAGAACGAAGCCAAAGTCTGAAACCAAGCAATGGTCTGAACGAGAACGAGAACGTGGGAGGTCGAAGGGACGGCGACGGAGGGACGGAGGACGGAGGGACGGCGGACGGAGGGACGGCGCTGGAAAATGGCTGAGAGAAAAAAGGGTTTCGTGTGTGAAAAATCTGGAAAACGAGTTTTGAAAAAAGGGGATTCTATTTTTTTGTCTTTATATATGCCTTTAGACAGCGCTTCTCGGAAAAGCGCTTGCGTAAATGACCCTTTAGCAGCGCTTATGAAAAGCGCTGGCCATTCATAAGCTTTAGCAGCGCTTTTAAGATTTTTTTTTTTAAATTTATTCCACCTTAGCAGCGCTTTTTAAGAAGCGCTATCTAATGTAACACTTTACCAGCGCTTTTGTAAAGCGCTGTCTTAGGCACCCCCTTTAGCAGCGCTCTTTAGAAGCACTGTCTGTCTTAGTCAACCCCTTTAGCAGCGCTTTTATCCAATTTTGGTATACTATTTCCGTGTTTTATTTTTTATTTTGCTTATAGCAGCGCTTTTCTAAAAAAGCGTTGTCTAAAGTGCGCTGCCTAAACCCTCTTTTGGCTTAGTGTTCCTTGCCCCAGCCTGTATGGACTTTGAAGAAATTTGTCTTGCAAATACTTCCTGAGATTTGTGCTATCATAGCCAACTTGCCCCAGTATCATGAACTTTGGAACCATGCTCTTGCTTGACCCGTATTAGAGGTAGCTTCGACTGTGCTTGGGGTGAATGCCCCTGATTGCTTAGCACTTAGAGAGATTTTTCGAATCTTGACCTGATTGCCTCAGATTGTCTGAAAACTTACTCGACAGAGTATTCAATTGATTTTGTGCCCCTGAGGGTGATCAGACTTTGAAATATTGTTGCCTTTGCTCAACGAAGTTCTGAAGACAACTTGTCCTTTGGGAGGAATAAACTTTTCATCTGAAGTTCATTGTGTAAAATTTCCTGATGTTAAGCACTTGTTCATATGCAAAGAATGTTTATTATGAGAAATATAATTCTAATGCAAAGTTCATGTCTGTCTTGAATTTAAAAGAAACTTTTTGAAAGGATGTTGTAACATCGAGTTTTAATGAAAGACAGAAAAGATGGTGTGATACCAACTCAAGCGCTTAGCGGATCTCCTAGGAGTCATCTTACCGTATTCCCGTGTATAGTCTACTTTCGAATTAACCCTGCTTCAATTAGGACTTTCAAGGGTTGTAACGTGGTCAGGTTCACGGTTTTTAGAAAAAAGGATTTTTAGGCTCAAATTATTTAGTGCCCACCCCCTTCGTGATGTTCTCCAGTCCTAAGTTCAGTTAACTCGATGCGAGCATTCATCTTTCAAGAGGAGTTTGAGATGATCGAGGAATCGATGAGGTCTTCTGGACACGAGAATCACTTTACCTTTCTTTATCCTCTGATTTAACATCACACGACTTTGTCCTTGCTCGGCAATTTCATTATCATTTCCCTTTTTTTCCTTTTTTTTCTTTCTCTTTTTTTCTTTTCTTTCTTTTTTTTTGTTGACAAGTCGTGTGATCCCGCACTACCTTTGCTTTATTGAAAGTGATCGTGACTGCCTGAATTCTTGGTAGATGAAGAATTACCATTGTGGTATTGTCATCCTTTGACCTTACGATATGAGGGATAACCACCGCGACTTTGATGTTGGTCTCAACCTCCGGAGGTGAGGGATAATTTTGATGTCTCAACCTCCTGAGGTGAGGGATAACCGTTGTGGTTTTGGCGTTTCGTCCTCCTGATGCGAGGGATAGCCATTGTTGTATCCTTAGGTGCACACTCCTGATGAATTTTGAATGCTTGATCGGGTTAACTGAATACTACCCGCCCCTGGGTTAAAAATAAGGGTTTTTTCGTATAGAAAAGAAACTCCGACTTCGAAGGCTCAGAGGGTTAACGAGGGTCTATCTCCCTTATATCTCTGGTGTTTGGGAATTTGAAACAATGCCTGTACATCATCAACAGGGTTCTACTCAAAAGCATACCATTTGAGGTTATTGGTATTATGTTCATCATTCTCCCTTCAGAGTTATCATGCTTTGTGTAGCAAGAGTTAAGTATCACAAAAAGCATATAAAAACATATAAGAGCAAAAGCGAATGGATTTTTTCAAGACAAACATATCCAATGCATTATGATTATAGTTCAAAAACAAACAAGTTTTACATACAAACAGAATTGAACAAAACAAGAAAGCTTAAACATGAACATGCATGATGATTCAGGAATTGCCAATGTTGAGGAGATCCTCTCCGTATGGACTTATTGCTTCAGAAGATCCGTTGCATCAAAGGAGAACTTCAATTCTAGCCTTCAGGTGCGAATGTGATAGCCTTTGAATCAATCAGGTCTTATACCTTGTCTCTGAATGAGTGTCAGCCTTCAATCAAATAACCAAGTGCCCCCAGAGTGGAAAGCACACCAAGTATTACGTCAGAAAACTTTAGATCACTTCCTGGAAGAAGATTTTGGCAAAGTCATACAAAAGTTGCAAGTGTCCGACTTTTAGGGATTTGAGCCGTGCAAGTGGTGCACAAACTCAAGATACAAGGCGTCTTGCTTATCCCTCGGTCGGGAGCCCCCAAAAAAAATCAGCGACTGGAGTTTGTGAATGCTTTAGGGATTTGAGTTTCCAATGATGTGAACTCAAGAACACGGAGTCTTGCTTATCCCTCGGTCGGGAGCCCTAAATATAGCTGCTGAAATAGAAAACACCATCATGAGTGGAGGAAACTTGTATTACTATCAGCGAACAACAATAACCACCGACGCTTGGCTATCAAAGTCATTACTTGGAACACACAATAGTTGTTATGAAGGAAGCCTCTGGCAATACAAGTTGCAAGTGATTCTCATGAGTTACTCCTCGAGGAAGAACAGACATTCTACTTGCAGCAGATGAAATGGGATTGATCGGTAGAAACCAATATGAATAGACACAATCATCTCTGCATTGAGCAAGTTCTGGACTTTTTGTACTTCAACACCTTGTAAAGCTTGACATTATGATCAGGTTCCCCCAGAATGGAAAACACTGAGTATGGTCATC
This sequence comes from Vicia villosa, assembly GCF_029867415.1. Classification (NCBI taxonomy): domain Eukaryota; kingdom Viridiplantae; phylum Streptophyta; class Magnoliopsida; order Fabales; family Fabaceae; genus Vicia; species Vicia villosa. The sequence goes on along the minus strand of NC_081183.1, from coordinate 41,261,354 downwards.
AAAATCAGGAGATTTATATGTGGTGAGGAAGACCTAGAGCACGAATCTTAATCAACTAAAATTCCAACAAGCAAGGATGCAATTGGACACAAGGCATTAGGATCACATCGACTTGCTTCTGATATTCTCTTTCTGTCTCTATTGACAAGCAAAAGTTGCTGAAAAGGAAACTCCAGGATGAGGAGGTGACTCGGAATATGAAGCAGAACCTTGAGAATGAGAGGTGTGCCATTGCGGATCACTCTTAATTATTGTCTGGTAGAAGATTCTGGCAAAGTCACACAGAATTTGTGAGTGCTTAGGGATTCGAGCAATGCAAATGGTGCAATGCTTAAGATAGACTAGGTCTTGCTTATCCCTCGTTCGGGAGCCCCAGGCAATTTCAAAGAATGGGATATCTTAACATCACGACCAGGCGCCCCGGATTAGAATTCACACCTAGTGTCATCGTCATCAAGGAGAGAACCTATAAACATCCACACAACACTGAGCTTAACCAGTTGCAAATAAAGCCAGCATGGAAGCCAATGAGCATAGGACGAGTCTTCAAAAAGAACCCCAACTTAGCTTTCCTCTTGATCACCTCACAAAATTGTTTCATGACTGATGTTTGAACACTCAATAAGAACAAGTCAAGTCTCTAAGTCTGGTGAGAGTGCCAAATTTGAATAAGAAATCCCCAATTCTGAACACCTGTTATGCATGAAATGCATGAGATGAATGCAATGCCATGTTCATTCAATTTCCAAGGAATCCTCGTGTTTTGATTTTTGACAAGCAAGAGATGGAGAAGCTTGACACGAGGCTTAAAGATATGATTCCTTGGAAATGGAAGGAACATGTATGCTAGTTATTTTTGTACATCATTTTTTCAAAAGTAAATATGCAATGATGCAAAGTGACGGGAACCACAATACTGGATATAGTTGCACTGCCACACAATCGCACTGCCCAGGTTCAAAGGTTCGGCGTAGTTTCAGAACAACAAGAACCAATTAACCGCTGACAGAACCACTCCTGTTGTACCACGTCTGAATAGAACCAAAAGTAACAGGATCAAAGCTCCGCCGTCATTTCGGAATACCAAAATATTGAGCACAATGAGAAAAACCAAATAAAGGTCCGACCCCAAATCTGGAGAAGAGAATGGTATGTAGGAGCCAAGGTTTCCTGTCCCATCCCAAACCTCACAGGTAGGAATCCTAAACACACACAGGATGTCCCTAATGGTCGCCAGGAATTTCGAACAAACAATGAGAGCGCCTGCCTACGACAATAAGCATGCCGGACAGAGATCGCCTCACCGAGTTCTCTCCTGGTTGTGGTATGTTATGCCAACTCTACGTGCCAGGCGCCACGAGAGCCAACATAACTATCCACGCTAATCTAAGTGTATACTTAGTCTGGGTAATGGACCTTTTACCTCACAGTAACATCCCGCCCGCCAAAAAAAACAACCAGCCAGCACAGCAGTATATCCAGAATATGGAAAGCGGTAAACACATAGATGCAAATGCATGCAAGCAATATATACAAATGATGCTAACAATAAACACACAAACACCCACAGAAAAGAAAGCAAACAAGAACTAGGAACGACACTCAGGTAGTCCCCAATGAAGTCGCCAGCTGAAGCAACTGGAAAACTCATCGAAACAAATACAATGAAGTCGCCATCGAACATATTTTTATCCTATGCTAAGGAATGGAAAATATCGAAGAAAACCAAATAACAAACACAGGTCTCAGAGAAAGCGTAAGGGTGTCTGTTACGTGAGGGGAAGGTATTAGCACCCCTCACGTCTGTGGTACTCCACAGGATCCATTCTTGCTAATTTTCTAATCTAAGTGTGTGTGTGTGTGTGTGTGTGTGTATCATGCTATGTGTTAAGGGAAACATGCAATGGAAAATATACAAGATAACATGAAACATGCAAATAACAGGCAGACAATATAAGTAAAAAGTCGAACAAAACAACAACAAAAAAAGAAAAGTTCGAACAAAATAAAGAAAAAGAGAAAAGTCCGCTCGCTAGGGTGTTCGTACCCTGTGCCTACGTACCTCCAACGTGCAATGGAGAAATCAGAGTGCCGTAGTTCGGCCCAAAAGTTTATGTTTCTATCTCGATTCGCGTCTCCTAGAGAAACGGAACCGAGCACCCTAAGGGAGCATGCAAATAAGGAGCATCACAAAGATCCTAGCAAACATGGCATGTGAACAGGCATCACAAATAAGAACAGGCGAACGGGCATCGCAAAGATATCATACGAACATGCATCGCAGATAGAAAGACAAACATGTAACAGGCATACACGAATGTGAGTGTGTGAACAGGCATCACAAGTGATATCATACTAACAGGCATAGCAGATAAAAAGATAGTGAACAAGCATCACAATCATATGGCATACAATCAAGCTCCGCTCGAGAAACAAACAAAACTATCGAAGTAGTAATCAAATGCAAAATGTAGCACACAAACGAGCTCAGCTCGTAAAGCAAACAAACTACCGAAGTAGTGACCTGGGGACAGGGGAAGTGCTTTAGCTAATAGGGAAAGCCACCCGAAGCTACTATCAACGGGGAAAGCCATCCAAGATAGATACATTATAGACTCTTAGCTAATGGGGAAAGCCACCTGAAGCTACTATCAACGGGGAAAGCCACCCGAGATAAACAAACCACCGACTGTTAGCTAACGGGGAAAGCCACCCGAAGCTACTGTCAACGGGGAAAGCCACCCGAGACAGGGACACCACAGACTTTTAGCTAACGGGGAAAGCCACCCGAAGCTATTGTCAACGGGGAAAGCCACCCGAGACAGGCTGAAAGTAAAAAGAAAGAAGCAAGGAATAGTAAACAAACAAAAACAGAGCCTCTTACAAGGGCTTGGCCAGATGAATGTCTAGGTCCTACCTCTCATGGCAAATATGATGCTGCATGCCTAACCTACTTCTCATGGCAAGGTATGGTGTGCGAAAGAGTAAAAAGGACAAAGGGGATACCGAGCGGATAGCAAATCCGCAATGAGCTAGCAACGCAAGCAGAACTAAGAAACTTCACGTAATCTAACATCCAGCAAAGCCAGGAGTCCATCATAATCGTCAAAGCGTTGCGGTGTGAAAATAAATCACAACCGCTATGTGGTGCGTATCAAACACAACCACACAAGCAACCTGCAAGAAATACAATCCAGACATTGCAAGAATATACATCTCAGCGAATGAGAGATCAGGTGAATCGCGTCGGGAATAAGTTCGTGTCCCACAAATACAGTGGAACACGACACAAGTCAATCGCACCGGAAGCGAATTCGTGTCCCACAAATAAAGTGGAACACGAAGCAATCGAAGGCTCTCTCGAAGTACCTCGCACATCTTAGCAAACAAATCACTAGTAACAAGGAAGCACGCTATAGAAAATACTAGCAATTAAGTTCTAACTAAATTCTAAAACAAAATCTAACAAGGATATTGTTTTTTATGACATTTTTATCAAAGAATCAGAATAAAGCTATGTAACAAAGCATCAAATTCTAACAAGAAAATATTACATGTTTTTGTTCTTTTTATCAACCAAAATTAATAAAACTCAATGATTTTATATTCTCTTATCATGTCAACATCTAACAAAAATGTCAATGATTTTATATTTTGTTACACTAAGAAAAACTTGAAACAAACTAGTAAAAAAAATAAATCTAAAGTAGAAAATTATATACACAGGAAGGTGAAAAGCTGAAAACAGTGGTACAAACAGCATTTGGGCGCTAAGGCCCATCCAGAGTTGGCCCAAGGACTTACTGTTCTATCAGAAAGAGAGGTGTGTGGGCTACAGGGGTGTATGGAGTAGCAATTCGTGTGGTAAGGGCCAAGGGTTTGATCCAATATCAGATTAACATTAATTGAAAGCCTTTTTCTAATAGGATTTTATTAACATTTTCAATTAATATCACTAACACTCAAATCATTCTATTAATGCTAATCAAAGTACCAATTAAACACTAATGATATAACCATTAATGAAATATTGAAAAAGGAATTAGGGAAAAATCAGATGCGGCTATTCACCTCTTCTCTTCTTCTTGCGAGCGGCGGCGGCCGGAAAACCTCACTCTCTCCGTCGTGCAACTTGCATCGGTCAGAGAACTCCGGTTTGGCTCCGTCCCGATCCTTGAACCTCTCGTCCGTCTCTGTCTTTCCGATTACGAACTCTCCGACTCGCTCTCTCGATCTCTCTTCCATCTCTCTCCAATACTCTCAGTTCTAGCATCGACTCACTCTGAATCAAGCTCTCATCTAATGAAGATTGACGATGATGATGATGAAGCGTCGTTGTTGTTGTTGCGTTCTTGTTTATTGCAGAAGCGTTGGCGAATTTTGAAGATGAGAAGATGAAGGTTGAGCGACGAGGTTCTTTGGTGATTTGCAGATGAAGATGAAGCTTGCGCGTTGCTATGCATCGTGGTGATGAACAAGTGTTCGATACGTTGCGTGATATTGTTGCCGCAGTGTTGTTGCGAGAGGCGTTGTTGTTGATGTGCATTCGGATAACTGGAAATGATGAACAACGATGGTGATGATGTCTATGCAATTGTCGATTCTATAGTGGAGTGAGAACAAAGAGTTGAGGATTGATGGAGGATTTGAGAAGTGAGATTGAAGATTGTTGGAGAAGGTTCGGTTGTGGTGATTATCGGTTACAGGTTTCTGTTGAATGAATCAGAGAGATTGGGAAAGAGAGATGAAGATTCAGAGATTGTTACAGTATCCTGAATTGTGATGTATGAATCGCCGAGAGAGTGTGAAGAGAAGGTTCAAGATGATGAAGATGATGAGGTGGGATTGAAGATTCAGCGTGAAAGTTTGTTACATTTCGGTTACCGGTTCGTTCTCGATTTTCTTCTTTTTCTATTCTGTTATCGAGTCTGTTATGAACCTCCTTTCCTTTGTGAATGCTGTTAGCTTTTTATTCGAACCGACATCGGTTTGGTTTATTTCCTTTGGCTGCAGTATGGTTTTGGTCAAGGTTTGAGTGTTCTTATTGAACCGGTTTTATGCAGGCGCAGGACTGGTTTATTGGATGAAGCAAAAATGGTTTGATGTTGATGAGTACAGGGCTCTTTTTCACACTGCAGGTTTCAGTTCTATTGATGTAGGAAGATGAACTTTTTTGATGGAGCATGAAGGGCAAATCCCTTTTTTTTTAATGATTTTTGTAACTGGTTTAGTGGGCTTTTTGGTGTATTTGAATTTTTTTTGTAATGAATTTTGTAAAATTGGATTTGTAATGGGCTTGAATGATGTAATGGACATGGATGTATGGATTTTATAATGAATGATACAAACCTTCATGAACTTGTAATGAACCTTAAAAGAAACTTGTAATGAATCAAGATAGCAATTTGAATGAACTTTGCAAATGGAGATTCATCTTGAATATTGGACATAATTGAAACTCGAATTTTAAATGGACTCTCAATTCGAATTTCAATCTCCTTCGTAAACCAATGACACATGGAATGAATGAAAATTGAATGAATCTAACTTTGCTCCTCAACTCAAATTCAAATCTACTTGCAAAACCAACAACAAAGAATAGAGATCACAATGAGTCTATCATCATCATCCCTCGCATCATGACTTAATCTTTGTAACTCGGAGCATAAACCTTTTGACTTAACAATCTCAAAACAATAGAAACTCTTTATTATTTTATCAATTGTTGAACGACGAAATAAACGTCGTTGATAACTTATGGCACGAATAAAGAGGGCAAATTTTGGGGTGCAACACACACTTAAGGTTTAATTCGTTAATTGTTTTAATCGAATCAATCGATTACGATGATTAGCGACAAAATTTAATTTGTGTCTAGCTAATTTATATTAGGGTCGATTTATTAATTGTTTTAATCAAATCAATTTATTATGATGATTAATAATCAGTTATTCAATTTACTTTAATTTATTTAATTTATTTAAACTGGTTCTATTTACTAAAGGTTTTATTCAATTCAATTGGTTAGGATAATTAGTAATTCTTTACTAATTTGTTAATTGTGTTGATCAAATCAATTGATCAACGCGATTAATAAAATTTCAAAATATTAAAAAGGGTTGTATGTCATATAATAAACTTTTAACATCTTCACAAACTGCGAATTACACAAAACTGCGACAATTACCAAACTGCGTACGGTAATTTAAAATACACTTCAACATACCAACTTCAAAGGCATACAACCTCTAAAAAACACCAACATACCCCGAACTACGTAGACTCTGATCCTCCATAAGGAGGTACGTAGGCACTTGGTAACAAGGCGAGTCCCCTTCCCCAAAACTTCAATAGGTTTAAAGTTTGCCCTATTTAACTTTCTGTCACCTTTCTTTATTAGCCATAAACCTTTACCTTACAATAAAACCTTAGGAAAGGGTTAAGGGTGCCTAACACCTTCCCTTGACCTGATTATAATAACTTACTCAGATCTCTAAACTTCGTAGGGTTTCCTATTCGCCCTGGCAGAATAGGTGACGACTCTATAATCTAAATTTTTAGCGCAGGTTGCTACACTTACACAAATAGCTCCTCATCCAAATCCCAACACTTCATCTCCTCGCTATAATCCCAACGTGAGGTGTGCATATCACTCCAATAGTCCTGAACATGACACCGACAATTGCTAAACATTGAAAAATAAGATTCAAGACATTATCGATGCTGGGGAAATCGAGTTTGACCCTCCTGCAACCCGTAACGTGATCACTGCTCCCATGCCCAATCACAACAAGATTGCTAATGATGTGGATGGCTAGAAGGATGAACTTTGGAATCATTAGATTTACTTTCATTTGCAATTTCTATTCTGTTTGTTTAAACATTTGACTTATGATAGACATTATCTGTTTTAATAATCATCATTAGTGCATTGCATATGTTTTTCTTGAATAAATTATTTCGCTATCACTAATTTAAATTGTGTCTTTACTTTGTCTTTGTTTTGTGATATCCAACTCCTGCAAAGGTGTATGCCTTTTAAGGGAGGATGTCGAAAACGATACCGCAACCTCATACAGTAATGTCTTTGAACAGACTATGCTGACGATGTACAGGCATTGTTTCAATTCCTAAACATTGGAGATATAGGGATGTTAATCCCTCGTCAACCCCTTTGAGCCTAAGAAGTAGAAGTTTTCTTTCTCATACAGATTAAAACCTTGATCATAACCTGGGGCAGGGTAGTTACTGTTGAATGCAGTATAGGGCAAGCAACAAAATAGATTTGGAAATATTGATCCAGGAATTATCGTCCTCAGAGATGGAGAGATTTCATTCAACAGTTTCTACGGTTTCAAACTTTGGATTGAATGAGCAAAAGGTAAACAAAGATATAGACAGGAAAAGAATAAACACATTCTTAGAAGATAAATAACTTATCAGGAATGTAAATATATTCACTCTTCACAAACATACACTTACCAACCCGTTATACTCAACCTACGATACTCATCTATGTCATCACGTATCTCTCACATAAGCGTCCATCTCTGGAGCGCAAACGAGATCATCTCACAACTAAGGTTATCTCTAAAGCGAAGTCGCGAGAATATCTGTATTCTCGCGTCGGCGATCTCTCGCGCGCCGCTCAAATACGAAAGCATTAAGTACAGATACCCACAGTGAATGCTAGCTATAAATCTATCTCTAGAGTTCAGAACCAACAGATTATCATCCTAGATAAGGATTCAAGAAGTTTATCTCTAAAGCAACCCAAATCCCCAGCATAGAGCAAAAATCCAGAACAACATCAACACAGATTTGTAAAGCAAATTAAACATAACATTATAATCGGTAAATATACATAAGATTCGAGTAACTATACAAACAAACCCAACACAAAGAAATACACAGAGAATAGAAGAGATAAACCAAACATCTCGCGGGTTGTCAGCTCCGGTTGATGAGAAATCCACCTCCGATCTTCCAAGTGCATGACCCGGTGTTGTTTTCTAAGCCAATCCTACTTTAAGAATGAAGTTGATGGTGTTGGGACTCAAAAATACCCAACCCATAACCTAAAAATGTGATTTTCCCCCTTTTTAACAAGTCTGAAAATCCGAAGTTCCGCTTAGCGGCACAGAGTCCGCTTAGCGGAGTCTACTAAAAATCAGATTTTGTTTTCGCCATAACTCGAGAACCGTAACTCTGAATTGCGCCCGGTTTGAAGCGTTGGAAAGCTTATTCAATGCTCTATCCAATAATGAATGAATGAAAACCAAAATGATGATTTTGGTCATCCTTATTTTGAGCCTATGGAAGTCCGCTTGACGGTGGCTAAGCGGGTTTGCACCAAAACTGCGAAATCGAAGCCGTGCCTTTGACAATTTATTCCTCAAGGCTCCAATATGCATAATTACCTACAAAACACAGGAAAAACTATCAAATGGTATAAAAGTATATGAAAATACAACTATTCACAAAGTATACGTATTTATACACAAAACGGGGAATTATTCAAACGGTATTAACAAAAGTATCGACAAGTGCCACTATTTACATACACAAAATAAGTACATTTTGGCCCTTATCAAACTCTCCCCAACTTGAAACTTTGTTTGTCCTCAAACGATGTCAAATAAATCAAAGAATTGAAAGTAATAAACCAAAGAATTGTGAATCAACAAGTTTTGAAAACCAAAAACAAATGTATGGCTTAATACAAAAACGTATAAGTAAATACTTACCACTATCCTAAAACGACAACATATAAACGAAACGAATCCTAAGCACAAAAAGCATACAAAACATTCTAACACAATACATGCTCACATCATGAATCACACCTAGCAAAAATTCATCAATGGATGAAGAACACACAAAGGTGAAAGACTTTTAACACTTATCCAACAATCTTGCAAACAAAAGATTAAATTATGCATTCATCCAAAAATCACATTGAAGATACAAAAGCAAGAATCACAAGGACTTTTCAAGGTTGTAATGTGGCTTGGTTAACAAACAAGGGATAAGTCCTAAGGCTAATTGAAACAAAAACTTGCCTAAACCTAAGGGAGTGATCAATCCACAAAGTTCTAAGCAAAAAAATCTTGATTAAACTTCTTCCCTAACCCCAAGTTTCTCAAACCAATCACAATACTTATTAGCACAATTATTCGCTTCTCTTTTCTTTTTGTTTTTCAAAACTTTTTCACATTTTTTTCTTTTCTTTTCTTTTCTTTTCACATTTTTTTCTTTTCTTTTCAATTTCATAGCAACAACCAAATAAGTGCACAATCATTTTTCCCCCAACTTGAATTCAACCACATCATCATGTGAATACTCCCTACTTTCTAAGGCAAGGTAAAAATTCATACCAAAAATCATGGTTGAGAGTTCATGAAAACAAAGAATCAATAATCCATGCAAAAATGAGAACTAAACACTCAAAGATAAGCATTTAGCAAAAACAACATGGACATTGACAAAAATGCTCAAAAGGGTTAACAAATGATCAACACTCACAAGGTGAATTGACTATTTGGTTATGGTGGTTGTGCTCCAAATGAAACAATGCCTTGATCCTTTTCATGCTTTCATAAAACCAACATAAACAAAAGATTAAGCATAATAAAATCCAGTTAAAACAAAAATTGTGGCCTCCAGCATATATGTAAACAATGAAAAGCTTCCTCACATTTATGGTTTGGGAACTAAAGTGATTCCATCAACAAGCAAGTGATGCAAAAGAATGAATGGTATGGTAATTGTACAAATGAAAAGTTTCCTAAACATGCTATGCTACAGAAAGTGATAAATGAGTACCTTGAATGATACAACTTCAAAAACAATATCCTACTGTCATACCCCAAAATTTGCCCACACTTTTAAAAGAAAAATGCGAAATTTATTTTCAAAATTGGATTTTTATAAAATCTTGGATTCATTTACATTGACATCCTGAATTCTATAAATATTCGATTTAAAGCCTATTTTAAAATATAGTAGTTTACTCTTAAATTGCTTATATTTTAAAATGCTAGTCGATGCTTCATACACTTTCAATTGGCTTTTTATTTCGAAAAAATAACATAGTACAATTGGTTAGGAAGTAAGGCTTGCAAACAAAAGGTCACAGGTTCAATTCCCGCTTGCTCACTCTATAAATAGAGCACTCCACCTTCACATTTTTCATAAACAATTATCAAAAATCATCTACAAATTTCTCACAATTTCCACTCATAGTTTTTCAACTTTTTTTTACATTTTTCTTTCAAAACTCTCTTTCAATTATTATTTTGGCCGATGATTTATATATGAGGCCGCCCTATTATCTTTTTTTTAACCTTTTTTAATTTGTCTGTGCTTTCAACCAAGTGATGATTATTCTGAAGGTTCTTATTTGTTAAATATTAATTTTTTTTCATCTCATGTACAGGTACATATTGACACAACCGTTATTTCTTTGAAACGCCAAAATCGCAAATCTCTAGCTTTTTCGCTAACACAAAATTTCATTAAGCATGACAACCAACTGAATTTCATCAATTCTAGTTTCTCACTACACAGTTAACACTTTTTCACCTCTCTAACTGTACATGATATGTATTTCGTATCCATAATATATATACTTTTCATATTCAGTCTTCTTTTGCACTGCTTCCAGTTTTTTACACTAAAAATGCCAAATTCAATAATAAAGAGATTCGCAGCAATAAATCTGGAAAACAAAATCATAATTAAAGATATTTATATGTTGAAATTAATCCCTTTTCAAGGTTCTTTACATTGCAGGTATTGACATAATTCAACAAGAGCGAAGATCGAATCGAAAAAAATCGAACAAAAGGGAAGAGGCAAAAGTTGGAACTCAAATAAATAAAGACCCAAAATCTTCCTTCGGCCACCATTAACAGAGGCGACAACGTGATGAACCAAATCGCAAACCCGGCAACAAACCGACACCTGCAAATTGACAAAGACACCACACAAACAACTTCAAATCGGTGAAACACGCTCTCCAACAACCGAAGGCAACTCAACT